>NW_022196898.1:25813085-25843896 GCF_008632895.1 Mastomys coucha
ATATATATATATATATATGTATATATATATGTGTGTGTGTATATACACACATATATATATATGTTTTGCTCATTTAGGAAGTACTTTCAAACCCCAAAAGACCACCAAGGAGCCAATTCTGATGCAACTGCACTAGGGTCTTTATTCAAATGTGAGCTTGGATCATCATCACTGACCCAAAGGACAGGACACGACAGGAAGGTGAAGCCCAAAGCCCATTCTCAAGCAAGCATTTATAGAGACAAGAAAATAGTGAAGGGAATATCCAGTTTGGCATACATCTGAATCGGCAGCTATTATGGAATTTGCAGCCCTTGAAAATGATTGTCTGGTCCTGGCAACAAAACCATAACCTTTCATAAATAAATATCTTTAGGTACATATGCTTCCCTCCTGATTGGTAGTTGTTAGGAAGTGACCTAGAGACTACTTATAGGTGTAGGCTTGATAGTTAACTCAAGTACAATCTTAGATCAGGTTCTCTAAGATGGAGCCTGAAAAAAGATAAGATGGGGTTGGTCAGGATGCTCATACATATATATATATGTGTGTGTGTGTGTATATGAATGAATATAACATATATATCCAATTACAGAAGATATTTACAACATATATGAGAAATGTTAGCACTGAGATGCAGGGCTTTATAGTCAGATGTGGAGGCCTATGTATAGCTTAGTTTCGTCACTATGGGAAAACTGAATTTGTAGATAGAGAAGAGGTGCTATAATAGCTGATAAATATACTAGAGACAAACAGAATACATTGAACAAATTAAGAAAATGAAATGTAAAGTATTATATTATGGAGAAAAACTGAGTAATTTATTTTTGGAATTGAGAGAGCTTTGACATATTCTCTTTGACAAAGATGAAAGATTTTTGGAATGGCTCTCAAATATTAATATATATTCAAATAGCCTTAAAGAGTGTTTGATAGTTCACAGCTTCGTTCCCTTTCCAGACATCATGAGTAGCCCAGCTAAATGAAGTAATCTACATGTTAATAAAAGTACGCATTAGCATTTCTTACAAGCATCATACAGATTATATGAAAATCAACAAAATAATAGCAGGAGTGAATTTTAAATCATAGCAAAGAAAAGATTAAAGAGAAAGAAGTTTTATAAAATCACATACATTTTACCTACCTGCAAAGAATATGTCTATATCACAGTAGTTTCATGAACAAGGCTTTGAGCTTGCTAAATTCAAAATGTTGCTTTTATTTTATTTTTTTCTTTGCATATGTGTGTATGTGTGCGTGTGTGAGTGTACATGTGTTGTCAGAAGGAGAATGATAGCGGGCACACAAGCATTGTGAGATTTAAATATGCCTGTATTATATATTTTTAAAAGTTATCTGTTATAATGAGGGTAATTTATTCCCACTGTCAAATTTAACTTTAATTTTTATTTTTCAATAGAAAGTGAGAAGTAAATAAATATATCCAATGGAAGTATAGAATTTTAAATTTATTTCTTAAATATCCTAATACTGCCTATATTCCCTCATTTAAACCTATATTCAGGTTTCTTACCTTTACTAATAGCAATGTCAAGGTTGCCTGAATAATTCTAAGATTAGACCCTCATGGTGTTATAGGAAGTTCACTCAGCACCACTTTAGTGAGTTTTAATATGTTAGTTCTAAGAAATTTTGTGGTTTAATTTTCATTACCAGAAATACTATTGGGGCTTGGTTACAGAGATATTACTAGCTAGCCCTGTGTATGAATTCTAGTAATCTCAGCTTTTATATGACTGAGGCAGAAAAAAATACAAATACAAGACATGGGGATTATGTAGAGAGAAACAAATCAGAAAGAAGCAATCACTTAGTCCTTCATCCATTTTAAAGGCCTTAGAATGTCCTTACTTATCAATTTTAAAGTATAATATCAAAATAATTTGTAACAACAATAATGCACTACTACACTGATGATGATAGAGACACATCTGTAGGAATTTCATATCTTTAAATCATTTGGTATTATGAAATATTATAGATGATAATTCAGATAAAATTAGTGACATCACTTGCATATACCCATAACCCTTGTTTTTATATCATTCTTTAATCCAGTATCATTTTTCTATAACCTAATCATTTCCTTAGTTGCCAAGACTGAAATCAATAATTTTATGTCTTTTGAATTAGTGTCTGTACAATTTTTATTGTCTTACTAATTTAAATGCAAGTGAACTACTCAATATTACCATTGATAATTCATGGTACAGAAATGTTCCTTGCACAACTAGAGTATAAATGAAACAGATTTTAGAGGAAATGGAGGTAAGTGTGTAAAACTAGCTTGTCAGTGTGCCAGCAGTCTGTCTTATCACTATTGGAAGAAATTTCCAGCAAGACCTAAGTTTCCCTTTGTGCTTGTCTTTATTTGATTTCTTGACTTATTTACCTTAAGTGGAAGGGACTATTTTTGACTGAAGAGCTCCCCTGTGTCCTGGTTGGGAGTGACCTTCACTGCCATTTTTTTTTTCCCAGAAATCTGTGTTGTGCTTCTTTACATCCGTTAGACTACTATATTTAAAAGCACAGATTTAAATAACACTGGGCTGTAAGTGGGTGTGGTGGTTTTATTATCCTGGGACCATGCAGAAGTGGCATTATTAGACAGTGTGACTCTGTTAGAGGAAGTGTTGGAGGTCCTATGTTCAGGATCTTCCCAGGGAGAAAGAGTCCCCTCCTAGCTGCTTGCTAAATCTAATCTCCTCCTGGCTATCTTTGGACCAAGAGGTAGAACACTCATGTCCTCCTAGAACAAGATGTCTGCCTGGACCCTAATATGTTTTCCTCCATGATGATAATGGCATGATCTTCTGAAACTGTAAGCTAGCTCCACTGAATGTTGTCCTTTATAAAAGTCTCTTCATAGCAATAAAACCTAAGTAAGATAGTGGGTAAATAGGTTTTAAATGTTTCACCACAGGATGAACTAAAATTTATACAGCATATTTTTGATATCAGGCACTATCACTAGGACACCTTTATTTATGCTTCCAGCATAAATTTCTGTAAGAAACTCCATAGTTTTGTTGTTACAGAATATTTTACTTTAGCTTGTATAGAAGTATGTTTTACAGTTGTGTAAAGTTAATGTTATAAATACAGTCTGAAAGACAGTAGGATAGGATTCTTTACTTTTTTCCATCTTTTCATGTATTTGTGCTTGATGCACATATATGTTCCCATGTGCCTCATACTTACATTTACAGATGCACAGATTATACAGAAACACAATGTGTACATGTGTGTAGAGACCTGGAGTTGCTCTAACAAATCCTACCTTATTCATCTTCCAACCTATTGAGTCATGTTCTTTTAAACTAGTCTGGATAATGCAGCTAGTATCACCAGACTGCTTGCTCCTACTTCTTAATTTCAAGGTGGAAATTCCATATGTGCCTCTGCCAGGCAGCTCTGTTGATTTCTGGTTCATCCAGGCAATTGCTCTTGTCTCAGAGTCTTCTTTGCAGCTTGTTTTGTCTGAGAGCAACTCTCAGCAGTTTTATTGCTTACTCTTGGCTTGGGAGATAGGGTGGGGGAAGGGGTGGCTATGACCATGACATAATGAATCTGGTCAGTTTCAGGGACTTCCTGACTATTTTGAGTTGTTTATCTTCTGGTTTATGGAGATTCAGTACCAATGGTATATTTCAGTCTCAGAGGAAACTGCTTGACAGAAACTAATAAGAAAAAAAAAAACTTAGACAATTATTCTTTTATGGACTTTGCTGTTTGTCTATAACTTCTAAACAGAGACACTTGGAGTTCTCATTTTGAACTCCAGTTTTGAAGCTGCGTATACAGTAAAACATCAAAAAAAAAAAAAAAAGCTTGTTTATTCAGCTAAGCTGTTTGGCATTGGCCTAGGAGACAGTGGTAAAGATACCAGCATTCAGTTTATGTGGTTTTCTGGGCAATGAGAAAGCAAGATGTTTATCTCTGCTACTTCAATCTTTGCTTTCTGTCATAATTCTTTACTAGTTTAGAAGTATGAAAACTGTATATGACTACTTGAATTTATTTAATCTACCAATGTAATTATATAAGCCATGATTTAAATTTAAATTTATAAACTCTAAATAAAAGATTGTTATATAATACAATAAAATACTAGCATTTATAAAAAATTTCTGAGTTTAAAAATGGTGTATTATAGTATAGTTTACATTATAATATATTCAATAGCATAATATCTTCAAAACTGTTATATAAGAAATTCTGGAAAGTCTAAATAAAAAACCCTATGGTATGCCATTTAGTGACACATTTCTTCAAAAATAAAAATAAAATTGAGTTGCTAACTACATATTTCTAAATTATTTTTGTTATTAATACTTTCCAAGTAATTGAGCTGGAGTTAAAACACAGTAATTATAATGACTGTATTGATTAAGGTATTTGCACGCTCACTGAACTCTGCCTCGATTTGAATCACTGAATGGCATGCTGATTGTGAAGTGAGTAAAATCATTAAGGAACTGGGGATGATTAAATTATACAGGGACAAACATTGAAAATAGTTATAGATTATTCATTATCACATATTTTTATCAATATTTTTTAATTTTTATTTTTTATTCACTTTACATCATGATCACAGCACCCCTCCCTCCCTCATTGCTTACCAGTTCCAGCCTTACAAATCCCAAATTGTCCCCTCCCATTCTCCTCAGAGAAGAAGAGCCTCCCCTTGCCTACCACCCCACCCTGGGGCATATAATTCTAGCAGGTCTATGAACAGCCTTTTATACTGAGGCCCAAGCAAGCAGTCCAAATTAGGAGGGAAGGTCAGCTAATGGCAGGGTCAGAGACCAAGATATCCCCTACTCCACTTGTAAGGGGACACACAAGAAAACTAAGCTGCTCATTTGCTATAAAAGTGTAGGGATCTAGTTCCAGCTCCTGCATGCTCTCTGGTTCTTATCCCAGGATCTGTGAGCCCCTATAGTCTCAAGTTAGTTGACTCTGTGCATATTCTTATGGTATCCTTGACTCCCCAAAGTTGCTTGTTTCTTTCTCCCACTCTTCCACAAGACTCCCAAAGCACTGTTTGATGTTTGGCTGTGGGTCTCTGCATCTGCCTCCATCCGCTGAAGGATGAAGTCTCTCAGGAGACAGTTATGCTAGGTTCCTGTCTGCAAGCATATCAGAGTATCATTCATAGTGTCAGGGGTTGCTTCTCTCATATGGTATAGGTCTCAAATTGGGTCCATCGTTGGATGGCTGTTCCCTCAGACTTTGCTCCCTGTTTATCTCTGAACATCTTGTAGGCACGACAAATTTTAGGTTGAAGGTTTTGTGGGTGAATTGATGTCCCATTTCCTCCTCTGAAAGTCATGTTTGGATATAGGAGCTAGCCACTTTAGTCTCTATACCCCTCTCTAGTAGGAATCTAAGCTAGGGTCACCCCCATAGGATTTTGATATCCTCACGACTCTCAAGAAGGCTTGCACCTAGTCAACAAAGATGTTCTCCTTTTCCTGTCACTGCCAATTGCCATTCTCACTCCCAGTCTTCCCTTGTCCCCCAGTCCCCACAACTTATCATCATCTCTATTCCCCTTCTCACCTCTCTCATACCTAGTTCCCTCTCTCCATATACCTCAGATCACTTGTTTACCCTTCTGAGTGAGATTGACACATACTCCCTTGAGTCTGCCTTCTTACTTAGTTTCTTTGGGTGTGAGGACTATAGCATGGTTGTTGTGAAGTTTATGGCTAATGTCCACTTATAAGTGAGTACATACCATACATGTCTTTCTGGTTTTGGGTTACCTCACTCAGGATTCATTCATCTCAAATTCCATCCATTTGCCTGTAAAATTCATGATGTCTTTTGTTTCTTTAAATAGCTGAATAGTATTCCATTTTATAGATATACCAATTTTATTTATTCATTCTTTATTTGAAGGATATCTGGGTTGTTTCCAGTTTCTGGCTATTTTAAATAAAACTGTTAGGGATGTAGCTGATCAGGTGTCCTTGTGGTATAGTGGGGCATCTTTTGGGTATATCCCCAGAAATGTTGTATTTGGGTTTGAAGAGATCTATTCCCAGTTTTCTGTGAAACTGCCAAATTGATTTCCAAAGTGGTTGTGCAAGTTTCCACTCCCATCAGCAATGGAAAAGTATTCACCTTGCTTCACTCCTCACCAGCATGCGCTAGCACTTGAGTTTCTTTGAATATAGCCATTCTGACATGTATAATGGAATCTCAGGGTTATTTTGATTCACATTTCCCTGAGATTACAACATAATTAGGTTTCTTTCTTCATTTTTCTTTCTTCAGATCTTCTCATATCCTCTCCTGATTTCCCTTAGATACACTATAATGCACATGTTTTAGAAGCAAGTTGCAGAATAAGGTATTCTGCAATGTAATCTGTAAATCTTCATATATAGAATTATCACCCCTTTTAAGTTTAATTTAACCCTTGTTACCTCTTCAAATAAAAAAAATTATAACTCCATGTATTTACTAATGTATGGGTACTTGTAATTATACCCAGGTATCTGTGCTGAGCAGAGCTTTTCTATTCTGTTTTCAATTAAGATATGTTTCTATTTAAGTTTAAAGAATATCTCTGGCCCTACATTCAAGTTCTTTGCATATGTTAGTCAGGTGGGTTGGACCCTTCCCAAAATCACCCTGACATTGTTAATGAGTGTGCATACATGGAACGATTTCTTCTAAGTTTTTCAGTATTCCCACTTTCTTTTTCTATTTCCCTGCTAAAATCACCCACCTAACTAGGAACAATGACTTATGCAATCGATCAGAGCACTCAAAGGGAGAGAGGCGTGTTGAACTCTGAGTTAGAGCCAGACAGGGTACACAGTAGCCTTCTTTCTCAATAACTAAAGACATAGAAATAATAAATAAACATTAAATTACCATATACCAGGAGTATCCTCAAGTCCTCCAGTGAAGTCATTTAAGGATACAGGGATTCATTGTGGTAATTTTTTATTTCCTGATTGACATTTTCAACAGTGCAGAAATATTTGATATTAGTTTCCTTAACAAACAGATTACTTTTCTTTTCTGTTTTCTATTTCAGTGTTTTCTTTGTAATCTGCAAATTATTTGAAGGAATACAGATACCTGGGTAAAAATATTGCTAGTTAGTATTAGACATATTTTTTCTGATAAATCCCTATTAGCACCCTGAGGTTTTCAATTTTGTTAATAGCTATAATTGTGACACCAGTTTGTTTTCTCTAGTGTTACCTTGTACTTGTGGTTGGAAGTAGTTATCAAGTCAGTTTCCAATTCTGAAGTTACTATGCTCAATTTATGTTTTGTCTGTGTACCTGAATCTCATTGAATTTATTTCTCTTTCCTTTGATCCTTCCACCAACAAATTTGTTAGATGTTGCTAGTTCCCTCCTTTTTAGGATGAGTTATAAGAGGCATGGCTTGCAGCTTCTATACTCAACATCAGCTCTGCCTTCATGGGCCTCTGTAACTTCTAAGTGGAACTTTCTTGACATGTTTTTCCTGCCCCTGGAAGAAGAGATACTGGTAATTCTGAAATACCATGTGACTGTGAGCTTGACCTGGGTCCTCTAGAAAAGCAAAAAGAGTAGTGCTCTTAACTGTTACCCACCTCTCCATCTCTCCAGCCCCCAGGACTTTAATTTTGCATAAATTTAAGAATTTAGCTCATCAAGAAAGATGCATGTGAGAACTGTTTTTATTTTAACCCAAGCATTTTGCCAATAGCAGTACTTCAGTCAATTTCACATATTTGCTTAAATTTATTGTATTGCTATTTTAAGAAAATGACTTTTATATCAAAAAATCTTAAGAATGTAGTTTTCATTATAAGGCATTATGAAAGCCTAATATAATAATCTGAATTAAAAAGAGAATTACTTTAATATTTGGTATAATAGAAGTGAGGTTTTTGGCATTGAAAAGAACATTTGAAGTATCATAATGTTTGGTACCAGTATTGAAATTCATGTAGAATCATAATATAGAAAGAAATCTAACATTAAATTTAGAAAATATTTTTTAATAGCTTGGGCTTATCTCTTTTATTAGAACTAGCTAAATAATGCTTATAAGGAAATACAGGCCATATATGTATATATATGGAGCAAGGCAATGGGGGCTTCCTACTCTTCAGTTTCCCTGTGGAAATAAATCATGACTCTTTGTTTCCCCGAGGGGAAAAAAAGTACACTGTTTATGTTCAGAATAATAAAATAAGAGCCTTGTTCCCTTGTAGGCGCCAATCAGTGCTGTGCTGATCATCCTTTGGTTGTGTAATGTTTTGATATTACTCTTACTTCATTAACTGTAGTCAGTCTAGAGCTGCCCTAAAAATTTTCAGTAGCTTAGAACTGAATTACATATGTTCTTCTCTGCTTGCATTGCTTTGAACAGAATATGAGCCATAATCCAACAAAATATACTATTTGGGTTTTTTTCCCCAGCAGCTCTTCCTGGACATTAGTGCTTGAAGCTATTTTGTAATTGTGAAGGGACACATGGACACATAAAGATTTAATATCTAGAAAAATAATTACAGAATGTCTATTAGCTGGTAGACTTTGGCAACATAATGGAATACAGAATGAGGACATGAATTGGTTCCTGAAATCAGAGAGTCTGTTTTCAGAACATAGCTCTCAAGAAAGGCTGAGCAACAAAAATCACACAGTTCAGGGGAACTATTTAGATTAGAAAAGTCTTACGAATATTAGAGTTTGGAAGATTAGCAATGTGATACTAGAAAGAAGATAAAGATGTCAATGTAAAATAGCAATAGGTAAACTTAAGTTAGGCTAAAATTTATTGAGAATCTGCAGAGGAGAAAGTACATTAAGAATTGTAGACCAAATTGGCTCATCTGGGAACAAGTTTAGGTACTTACATCAAGATACACAGCATCATTCTTCAGTTTTATTTGTAAAATGAGACCTCTTAAATGTGTTATTTCAAGGATGAATTTTTATATTTTTATATAAATACATCATACTACTTGAAATACCAATTTAGAGGATGCTTATTATATTCAAAGTAGAAATGGGATATTAGAATTTGAATTACTAGGAAAAATTATTCTGTAATAAATGTTTTGTATAGTTATGTATTGAAAAATTCTGTGAATATAAGATTTTGGTTGCATTTGGGAAACCAAAGGAAGAGGAGATGGATAAACAGTTACCAGGGGCCATGTATATTCTAATTTTAAATGGAGATTTTCTTTTTAACTAAATTAAATATCATGTTATAGATTAATTCAGATAACTACATAATAACATTTTAATGACTCTAAAAACCACACTTCTAAAGCCTCAGAAGGCTGGAAAGATATTCAGGAATCCAAGAGCAGGGGTCAGGGGCTCATGATGTACATACAACAGCAAATACTTGTCCACATCAAGCTTTAAAGATGTTTATAGAGATGCTTGGAAGCATAATTCCAGAAAGGAATTTTAGAAAAACTTTCAAAATTTATGTAGAACTTAATATGTGTGTATATATCATGACCATAAACATCAGATATATCCACTCTTTATCATTTTAAATAAATTTTACCAGTAAAAGAACAAATTTGTTCTGATCTGGTCTCTCTTACTTGCCTTCTGTATTAGTCAGGGTTTCTATTCCTGCACAAATATCATGATCAAAAAGCAAGTTGGGGCGGAAAGGGTTTATTTAGCTTACACTTCCACATGGCTGTTGATCACCAGAGGAAGTCAGGACTGGAACTCAGGCAGGTCAGGAAGCAGGAGCTGACTCAGAGGCCATGGAGAGATGGTCTTTACTGGCTTGCTTCTCCTGGCTTGCTCAGCCTGCTCTCTTATAGAACCCAAGACTTCCAGCCCAGGGATGGCACCACCCACAAGGGGCAATTGACAAAATGCCCCACAGCTGGATCTCATGGAGGCACTTCCCCAACTGAAACTCCCTTCTCTGTGATAATTCCAGCCTGTGTCAAGTTGACACACAAAACCAGCCAGTACACCTTCTTTGTAATGAGATGCATTTATATGTGTATCCCATAAAAATGTTGTTTTAGTCAGGATTTCTATTTCTACACAAAACATCATGACCAAGAAGCAAGTTGTGGAGAAAAGGGTTTATTCATCTTACATTTCCATATTGCTGTTCATCACCAAAGGAAGTCAAGACTGGAACTCAAGCAGGTCAGGAAGCAGGAGTTGATGCAAAGGCTATGGAGGGATGTTCCTTACTGTCTTGCTTCCTTCCCCTGACTTGCTCAGCTTGCTTTCTTATAGAACCCAAGACTTCCAGCCCAGGGATGGCACCACCCACAGTGGATCTTCCCACCCTTGATCACTAATTTAGAAAATGCCTTATAGCTGGATATCATGGAGAAATTTCTTCAAGGGAGGCTCCTTTCTGTGTGATAACTCTAGCTATGTCAAGTTAACACACAAAACCAGCCAGTACCTTTGTCTACTTCGTCCACACCAGATGTAAGATATTTTTGAACAGTAGTAATTTTTTTCTGCTTTTACTCTCCAAATGGTTTAGCTTTAATTTTTCTCACTACATTTTAAAAAACATTGTTTCTCTCATATTATAATATAAAAGCCAACTACCTGAGCTCTGTTCTCTTAAGACAGTCTTTATCTTTTTTAATCGTTCTCACATGAATTTCTGTTCTTTGAAGTCACATTCTTAATGGAAGACTGTTAGCAGTTCATTTTAGCATGGATTATTGGCAGGAGCTCCAAGTTCTCCTACAATGAATAATTGATGAGAGTTCCTCTGTAACAGCATCAATTACTTCAGGAAGTTGTAGAAATAATGTATGAATAATATTATATTATATGATAGTGAGATATTTGTACTTTATCTTGTACTTTTGGAAATATTCAGTTTGGTTACCAGTGTGTAATGTGATTATCCTGGTCTTAACAATTCCCTTTTTCTTTTGCTCCTGACTCTCCCCTCAGGCTCTTCCCTCTTTCTTCCTTCAATTTTCTTTTCCCTCCACTTTTACTTCCTATTTCATATTTCTCTCTATATATTATTATTTATTGTTATTTTATTATTATTTAATATTGTTATTGTATAATTCATTGTGAGCTGGCACATATGAAGGCTATAAGATAATTTTGGGAACTCAGGGCTCTCCTTACCTATATTCAGACTTTGGGATGGAACTTACATTCCTAGACCAGCAGACAAGCTTTTTTACAAGCTGAGCTATCTTGCCCACACTGACTATATCTGTTTAAAACATTCTTTGTCCCTGTCTGTCCCAGGTTCAGTACTTCCATAATGATTTTTCTTGACTTCAATCAATATATAATCGAGTGAAGCTATTTTTAGTAGAAATGCATATAACACAAATAGAGATAAAGTTTTCAATATACCACCTATACTTTTGAACACTGCTATAATGATTTTGGAATGTCATTGACATCCATAACATCTTAAAGACATAATAATTTTTTTAAAAAAATCACAATTTGAAGGGAAAGTATTCTTTGTACATAGGTGTTGACACAATTAATAAAGTTTTACAAAATGGGTAAAGGTGTACTCCGGCTACATTCATAGATACTGTATACAAATTAAAACTTGATTACACGTTTGAAAGTTGAAGATGAACATGATGTTACCAAAGGTAAAATTAAAAGGAGAAAGAATGAATAAGTAACCAATTCTTAGTCTTTAGTTAATTTTTGCCTCTATAAAAAAAATTAACTATCGAGACCTGTTGTAGAGAAGGGGATTATTACTAATCCTTCCCAGAGTTCTGAGAATCCAAGGATGTAACAGCGACTTCAACTTCACTGTTGAGGACCTCATTGTAAGATTACAATGGGAAAGGGCTATGTCAGGGCCAATAATCACTTAGCCTATGAAGAAGAGAAAGCTAACAGTCAGGTTTCTACGTTGTTTTGTTTGGCATCTTTGTTTTTTTGTTTGTTTGTTTGTTTTTGGATATTTTCTTTATTTACATTTCAAGAGCCCCTTCCCACAAAACCCCATAACCCATCCCTCCTCCCAAGCTTCTACTTCTATTACCAACTTAGTTTTCAGAAAACTTAGGAGTCCCTGAGAGGTATCTCACCACACCCAAGGGATGCACCTCTGATGACCATAATTAACATCATCCATAAGTTCCCACCCAGCACATTGAATCGATATGACATTCCCAACTCTCACTGCGCACAAGATTTGGAAAACATGAGACTTGGGAATACCACAGCAGTGAGCAAGACTTCATTATCTGTGTTAATGCTTTAGAAGGAAGGCAGTGTGGTGTATAACATAGAGATCAAACTTTGGATTCTGTCCAATCTATTTCCAGTTTTAAAGTACCAATTAGGAGCCAAGTGTAACTAGGGAACATATTGTCATCTTAATATCTGTCATTTCCTATATAGTGGGAGGATTTTAATAAACAGTGTTCTCTAGATTTGAAATATATATTTGGAAAATACTGATGACAACATTGTCTAGCACATAACAACCAAGAAATTAAGGACCAATGTAGTAATCTTTTATTTTTATACTGTTTATTGATAACCTGTTCTTTTAAAAGTTTATATTGAAAATATTTTTTTTCACAAAATATGTTCTGATCATCTATTTTGTCTCTCACTTCCAATAAAACACCCACCTCCTATCCTACCCAACTCCATGCCTTCATTCTTTTTATTTAGAAAAGAAACAGTAAAACAAACCAACAAGAAGCAGAAAAAAAATCCAGAAAAATAAAACAAACAAGAAACACACACAAACACACACACACACACACACACACAAAACGTTAAAAAAAGAAAGTAATAAAACCATACATACATGCAAAGGAAAATATAACAAGGCCCAATCAAATCAGTACGGAACAAAAAAAAAAAATGATAAAAACACCAATTTTGTGTTGATCATCTACTGATAGGTATGGAGTCTACCCTTAAGTGTGGTTTATGTACTTAGTAAGACTTATTGAAGAGAACTAATTTTTCCTTTGTTAGCAGTTTTCAATTGGAGACAGTTCTTTTGTTAGGTATGTGAAATCATTTCCCCTGGCAGTGCTGAAACCCAGTCTGTATTGGTTCTGTGCAGAATACCTATATATGAACTCTCAGTCTTTCTTAATTCAGTTTTGCATCAGTCTTATGTTTGGAAGACACAGTTTCTTTGGTAACAACCATCCCCCATGGCTCCTCTATAGTTTTGTTTTGCTATTTTACATAGATCTCTGAGTATTGAGAGGAGGGACTTATTGAAGGCCTCCCATTTAGCCTAATTGTTCCAAAATCTCTCAGTCTATGCTTGTTGTCCAATCTTTGCATTAGTTCTAATCTACTTCAAGGGGAAGTGAGACACTGATCTATGGATGGCTATATCAGAATTTTACTGGGAATCATCATGTTGCTGTGTTTCTTTAGAAGAAAAGTATTATTTTGTTTTTCCCTGGGGCTATAGTCTATCAAGTCTGTTTCTTGACCAGACAAGTGTTAGGATACAAAAATCATTGAAGGAAGACTCCAGATTCAAAACAGTATGCAAGACAAAGAACATTTATTCTGTAAAAATTGCCAGCATGCATGTGTCAAGCATTCATCAAAACAGAAACCCTAGACAAAGACACACAAGCCTTTTATAGAAAACTAGGGGAATTTTAGCAAACATTAGCTAATCTAAAACTCCATTAGTGGGAGCTGGGGAAGTAATACGGGTTGGTTTCTGCTTTGCTGCTTTGTTAATTTCACTATATTCGGTGAGGCCTTGAGGAAATTCCAGGAACCAGCTCAGCTCCAACCTTATTATTTCCTTTGGTCAGATGTCCCAGGAACTGACTCCCAAGAACTTATCCTCTTTTGTTAGAGGCATCATTGATTAATAGCTCACTGTTAGTACCTCCCACTGAGAAGCCATCTGCTTCCATGGGAAACTGAGACTTTTATTTGTTTGTTTGTTTGTTTGTTTTCAAATTTCACCTCTCATTCTCTGCTTAAAATTTGTTACTGAATAAAATGCTTGATTCTTCAGTCTCTTTCAAGGTCTGAGTTATTGGTCAAGGAGAAAATGGGAAAACTAGGGACTATGAACCTTAAGTTTTATTGCTGAAATGTGGGCTGTTTTGACTCACCATTTCAGCCTGTAAGATGGGGCAATGCACATTGTATTTTTCTTCTGTAATTGCTTCTTGCTGACATTAGGACATTGCCTTTTCGAGAGCAAAGAAGACTAAAATGCTGTTCAAAGGCTGGTCAGTTGGGGCACTTGTCAGAAGCAGCTGGTTAGATGATCCAGCTGAAAGACAGGGAAGCATAACACCAGCTAGACTAGTTAACATCACCTTTTATTTAGCAAGTCTAGAACTCAGCAGCTTGCAGTCCTCAGGTATACTCTGGATAGAGTCTGTCTGGGAGGTAAAATCTGCTGGGACAAATTTCAGCTAGGGATAGAAGTTAAAATTTTCTGGTAATTGGGGAAGGTAAGAAATCCCAAGAATAAGGGGAAAAATCCCATTTTCAAGAACAGACAGATTTACTTATGTGGAGTGCATTTGATCTGTGGCAGCTAGATCTAAATCTTATGAGTTTATAATCCCTCAAGGGTTATGTGAATGTTAACAAAAAAATGTACATTGGTATTCACCATTATATTAAAATCCCGGTGTCCTATATTTGTTCACAGTTTAGACCCAGTCCTGACAGAGGGTGAGACACTCAGGCAATTAGACCCAGTGGCTAGAGTACTAAAGTCCTGGTCGTGTCTTTTGTCAATGTGCCCTTCTCTTCTTAGAGACCTTGGGAGGCAATGTTAGGCTTTGGGAGTCTCTGTTTGTCACAGTAATTTTAAATTATTAAATAGTATATTCCACATTTCTCTGATTGCTTCGAGGGCTAATATCTACCTAATATATCTAAGTTAAACAAATTTGTCTTTTCTTAGTTAACTGTTTCAAACTATACCTTGCAAACATAAAACAAGAGACCAAATAAATCTTTAACCTTGTAATTAACTACACCAGTACTGAACATGACTTTACTATTATTCTGAATATATTAAAGGATACACTTATTTATAGGGTTACTGACTAATAACATGTATTTCTTCATTATAGTAATTTTAGGAGCCTATTTGGTTTGAGCCTTACAAATAATAATTCTGAAATGAAGTCTTTGAGTATGAAAATAAAACTTTTATGCCATGAGCATAGCCAATAAAGACACCAGCAACATTTTTTAACCCTTTTATTGTATATCATCATAGAACGTAATGGTTTCCCATCTGATTAAGTTTAAGCTGTAAGCCAGTGTCAGGACAAAAAAGATTAGCAAGTTGGAAAAAAAAAAAAAAAAGGCAAGGTCCATGGATGTGATCTGCACCTTGGGCTGAAAGAAGGGGCTTCTGGAGCCTGGCCAGAGCTCAGGCAAACTGAAAGGGGGAGGTGGATTGCAAGAGCCAGTGACTGTTAATCTGTCCAGTGTTTTACCCCTTCAATCTATGACAAACAGAAAACATCAGGAACATATATCTAATTGACATTATATTGCATTAATTAATAGCTGTATTTATAAACAAAAATCTTGTTATATTTATTTCTTTCATCAGCTCTATAAGCATCACAATAGGGATTGCCACAGACCTTATCATAATTGTCTCCCCTACTGGTTTATAACCTAATTGCTGTTGTCCAATAAAACTTCATTATATGTCACAAACTAACAAAGACATTTTAGTCATTTAATAAATATTAAAATATCCCATAGTTTTATATACATTTAATCATATTTTTTAGAAGACAAAGCCAACTATAACCATTTAAACAATTCAGTATCTATAAATCAATACGAAGTGCATTACCATAAATTTTGGCTGCCAGCAAGAAGAGCTCACGCACATGAACTCATGCAGCTTCAATACCTCGACAAAGAAACATGTTTATTTGTTATCTTTTATACTTCTGATTTCTAGGACCTTGGTTGGCTCATGCCATGTGTTGTTGCCCAGAATGGCTTTAACCCTGAGTTGTTTTAAACTAACTTTCTGTCCCTGACATTATACATTACTAACCACAGTTCGTAACTTATAAATTAATATTTTATAGCCAAGACATGGAAAACATAGTAACCTTGTATATTTGAGACTGGGCAGAATTAAACATGCAGTGGCCACATACATTTATACATTTAAACTGAGAGACAAAAGGTTTTTTCTTTTATTTTTTTAGCTGCAATTTTAAGGGAGGCGCCTCTTCTTCCCTGTTGAATCCATTTCTCCCAGGCGCAGACGTTTTTTAGATATCAGCTTTCTTACCAGAGAGCCTGAGATGCTGCTGGCCCCTTCCAGAGCCGTGTGAACAGACCAAACTGGCTTGCTGCCACCTTGATCCAGGTGGGAGGCAAGGTGCCAAGGGCAGCCCCAGCCTATCAGTGTTTGTTCTCCCAGGTCAGCCACTCCTTTTCTAAATACTCTTGAAATGAGGTTACACAAAGTCAAGGGGTGAACAGCCAACAGACAAAGTTTGTACCCTCCAAGGGGACCCAGACATTCCACAGTACAGGAGTTAAACTTTAAAAAAAAAAAAAAAGTTTAGTAGACTGTCTGGCCTTTCTTTCCTGAAAAAGAGTGGCTAGCTTTCCTGACCACATGTTAAGCTTAGATTCTCTGCCAGGGATCTGAAGTGCTTGGAGTGTAAGAGGACTAGGTCCAGTGGCTGTCAATTCCGATCAGGTAGTGGTTGGTTGCCCCCCCCCCATTGTTTGTGTCAATATTGCTGTAGTCTATCATGCAAGAAGGTCATCACTTAGATCACAGGATTTGTAGCTGGTTCTGAATTATCTTTTTCCTTTGGTAGCACTCATAGTACCTCAAATACTAAAAGTCAACATTCAGTAGGGTGTGAAAGCTTCACTTAAACACTAGCTTGACTTTTTCATATTTATAATTATATAAATGCCATTTTCAGCAATAGGTCCATAAAGTTAGTGGGTAGCAAACAATAATTGTCACACTAGCTTGAGGGTTTGTTGGGTTCTTGTGAGGTTCCTTCGGCCAGAACTTGATTAGATGCTCAATTAGATGTCATTCATTCCTGGCCCCTGAAGTTTCACTTCGGCAGGGGATAAAAAGGCTGGTTAGGTGGTTAGGTCTTTGTTGCCCCATTATTTGGTGATTCCATTTAGATTTATTTCATATATAAATATATAAACATACATCATATATATATACGAAACTTCTGTGCATTAGGTTTTCATATGACCCATTAAATGTCCCTTAGTGATTGTTAGATTTTCTCCCTAGGTATACGCCCAGGAGTGGTATACCTGGGTCCTCTAGTAGTACTATGTCCAATTTCCGGAGGAGCCGCTAAACTGATTTCCAGAGTGGGTGTACCAGCTTGCAATTCCACCAGCAATGAAGGAGTGTTCCTCTTTCTCCACAACCTCTCCAGCATCTGCTGTCACTTGAGATTTTTATCCTAGCCATTCTGACTAGGTGTGGTGAAATCTCAGGGTTGTTTTGATTTGCATTTCCCTGATGACTAAGGATGTTGAACATCTCTTTAGGTGCTTTTCAGCCATTCAGTGTTCATCAGTTGAGAATTCTTTGTTCAGCTCTATACCCCATTTTTTAATAGGTTTATTTGGTTCTCTGGAGTCTAACTTCTTGAGTTCTTTGTATACCTTGGATATTAGCTCTCTATCAGATATAGTATTGGTAAAGATCTTTTCCCTATTGGTTGCTTGCCGTTTTGTCCTTTTGACATTGTTCTTTGCCTTACAGAAGCTTTGCAATTTTATGAAGTCCCATCTGTCAATTCTTGATCTTAGGGCATAAGGTATTGTCATCCTCTTCAGGAAATTTTCCCCTGTGCCTATGTGCTTGAGGCTCTTCCCCACTTTCTTTTCTATTAGTTTCAGTGTGTCT
Organism: Mastomys coucha; assembly: GCF_008632895.1. Taxonomy (NCBI): domain Eukaryota; kingdom Metazoa; phylum Chordata; class Mammalia; order Rodentia; family Muridae; genus Mastomys; species Mastomys coucha. The sequence continues at coordinate 25,830,999 of NW_022196898.1, forward strand.
GGTTTTATGTGGAGGTCCTTGATCCATTGGACTTGAGCTTTGTACAAGGAGATAAGAATGGATCAATTAGCCTTCTTCTACATGCTAACTGCCAGTTGAGCTAGCACCATTTGATGAAAATGCTGTCTTTTTTCCATGGCATGGTTTTAGCTCCTTTGTCAAAGATCAAGTGGCCATAGGTTTATGGGTTCATTTCTGGGTCTTCAATTCTATTCCATTGATCTACCTGCAGGTTTTCTCCCTGGGTTTCTTATCTTATGACTTCCTTCTCTCTACTGGATCTTTAACCCTCTGATTCCAGTCTAGCCCCTGTCTTTCCATAACTATATAATCAGTTTCCCCTTTTTGGAAGATCATACCCTCCGCACTAGTACTTTATATTAAACTCTGTGGTAAGATGGATTAAGGCCTGCGTATCAAAGGTTTGAAAAGAAATATCCACACTTACTACATTTGTCTTTTGGGGTATGGGTTAACCCATTCAGAATGATTTGTTTTTCTGTATCCATTCACTTGTTTATAGACATAGAGGCTGTTTTCAATTTTTAGCTCTCATGAATAGAGTATCAAGGATCATGGATGAAAAAAATGTCTCTCTAGATGTATATAGAGTCCTTTGGAGGTATATGCAAGAGAGTGATATAGCTGGATCTTGAAATTGAGTTATTCACAGTTTCCTAAAGAAACACCACTGCAGACGGTTTCAGTCCCACCAGTAATTTATCCATTTTATGAACTGTTAGTTTTTTTTCTTTAAAGAAAATGGATCTTAGCATTCTGACTGATGTAAAATGAAGTATCAAAGTAGTTTCATTTGCATTTTGGTCCTTGTTAAAGATGTTTAATTTTTTTTAAATGTGTTCTCAGACATGTGTGTTTTTTTTTATGCTTAGTTCTATACCCATTTATTCTTTTTTGATTTCTTAAATGTTCATTTTTTAAGTTATGTATTATAATTTAGATATTCACCCTCAATGGGATATATAATTGGTAGACAGATTGTTAGATTGTTGTGTATCATGCCACTTTATACTAATAACAGAGTTCTTTGTCATGCAGAAGATTTTCAATTTTGTGAGGTCCAATTTATTTTTTATTTATTTATTTTTTAAGTCTTTAACAAAACATTTAATTGTTTATTTTATGATAAAGTATCTGGGCTATTGACAATATTAGCACTGTGTAAAGGATTTAACAAAACAAATTGCCATTCAATTCATTTCTAGAGACTTATACAGTGGAATTTTATGATACAGCAAGACACAGAGATAGACCAATGTTGTTCATTATTGGCCATAGATAGAAGTATATGGAAATTCACTGGACTTTGGATGAATCATGTGATTTGAGCATGAGTTCCCACTTGTTCTGAGTACATCCATATATATGTTTCATCTTCCCATGAAAATTATTTTATTAAACAGTTGCTGAAACCATTAAGTGTTCTTGCAAACTTGTATACAAGAAAACTACTAGAGAGAAGACTTTGAGTCAACTAAAGTAGGGAAGATTGTGCTCCAAGTTCACTGCTATAGAAGCCATTATTTTTTTTTTAATTAGATATTTTCTTTGTTTACATTTCAAATGTTGTCCTCTTTCCTGGTTTGCCCTCTGAAAAAAAAAACATATCCCCTCCCCCTGTTCACCAACCTACCCTCTCCCACTTCCCGGCCCTGGCATTCCCCTACACTGGAGCATAGACCCTTCATAGGACTAAGGTCCTCTCCTCCCATTGATGACTGACTAGGCCATCCTCTGCTACATATGAAGCTGGAGCCTTGAGTTCCACCATGTGTACTCTTTGGTTGGTGGTTTAGTCCCTGGGAGCTCTGGGGATACTGGTTAGCTCATTATTGTTGTTCCTCCTACAGGGCTCCAAATCCTTCAACTCCTTGGGTCCTTTCTTTAGTTCCTTCATTGGGGACCCTGTGCTCAGTCCAATGAATAGCTGTGACCCTCTATTTCTGTATTAGTTGGGCACTGCCAGAGCCTTTCAAGAGACAGCTATATCAGGCTCCTGTCAGTCAACACTTGCTGGCATCCACAATAGTGTCTGGGTTTGGTGATTATATATGGGAAGGATCCCCAGATAGGGCAGTCTCTAGATTGTCCTTCCTTCAGTCTCTTTAACTTTTAAGGGATCAACACAGACAGAATATAGAGACTCTGGGAGACTCAGAGAGGAGTCTGTTCCCTTCCTCCAATTCAAGAAGTAAAGAGAGGTCTAAAAAGCTCAAATGAGGTTCAATTTATTAATTTTTGTCCTTAGAGTCTATGCTACCAGTGTTCTATTCAGAAAGCCCCTGGCAACGGTGTCAAGGCTAATCTTACACAGTCTCTCTTTTATTAGATTTTCTATTGATGCCATTGATCTACTTGGAGTTGTGTTTTTGTGCAATGTGATACATAAGGATCTATTTGCATTCTTCAACATGTACACATCCACTTTGACATGCTCCATTCATTGAAGATGCCTTCTTTTATCCAGTGTGTAATTTAACTATTTTGTCAAATCTCCAGTATAGCTTTTAAAATGGTTTTTAAACCTATTGATATCTCAAACTAGTATCTGTGTTCAAGAAAATGCAATGGTAAAGAGATCCTTTGATTTGTTTCCTCAAAAGGACTACAGGCTAGAACTGTTATACAGAGTGACTCCTAGGATTTGTTTAATTGAAGCACAGTCATGAAAACATAATATTTTCATGGCTGAAGACTGATGCCCCAGAGACCCTCTTCCAATCCAAGAAGATGGTGAGGTGAACAAGGAGCACAGTGCAAGCTGTTGATTCAAAAGTTTACATGGATATGTGAACATCAGAGAAGGAAGTGAAGTCAAACATGCCAACAAACAGGCATTTTCCCGAGATCAGCAGTTGTGTTTTAAAAAGAGTATGCAGATTATAAGAGCAGGTTTTTTAAAGAAATGAAAACTAGGTTTGACAATTTTCCTTGTTACATACATTGAATTATAGAGATGAAATTTTCTGGTATATACCCTGCTTTTCTAAGGCTTGGGCTAAGTTGTGATAAACAGAGGTGAATCTTTAATATGCTTCCCCAGAAATGGCTATGCATTTGTTCTCCCAAATATCAAGTAGCATGGATATTTATTCAATTGGCCAGTATATTATGACCCTTAAAGTTAAATCCTGGGTAAGTGTTTAATACTGTGTTAGAGTTCATCGTTAGTGTAAGCAAGGTTATGATTTAATTGCCATTGTCCCTCAAGTAAACTGAAATACAACAAAATATCCTATTCTGGGATATGGTTATAACTATTTGCACTGAGAATATACTGATTTAATAGTTTTTTGTTATTTATATTTTAAATTATGTAAAAATAGTAGATAATTATAAGTCTAATAAAGTATTTAGCACTTTATTTTTAATTATAAGACAAATTCTTTTTTGTTGTTGTTGTTTTTGTTTTTGTTTTTCGAGACAGGCTTTCTCTGTATAGCCCTGGCTGTCCTGGAGCTCACTCTGTAGACCAGGCTAGAAATCCACCTGCCTCTGCCTCCCAAGTGCTGGGATTAAAGGCACGAGCCACCACCGCCCGGCTTTTTAATTTTTTCTTATTTTTTTTTTTTTTAAAGATCTATTTATTCTATATATGTGAGTACATTGTAGCTGTCTTCAGACACACCAGAAGAGGGCATCAGATCCCATGACAGATGGTTGTGAGCCACCACGTGGTTACTGGGAATTGAACTCAGGACATCTGGAAGAGCAGTCAGTGCTCTTAACCCTGAGCCATCTCTCCAGCCCAAGACAAATTTTTGATAGAGCTATACTCATCTAAAAATCAAAGAAAAATGATACTGGCAAACTGTTAATTTATAGATTTCGAATTAATATGGAATGCTTATATTTATCAGTGGAAGCTTTCTTTATTCATCTAAAATTCAAAGTATAAATTAAATTATCCTAGCAATGTGTTAACTTATATATTTTAAATCAACATGGAATTCTTATCAGTGAAAGCTCACTTTTAAAGGAAGTATACATTAAATAAATGATAAGATTAGTCAACATCTGTTAGGTTCAGATTCATTTTTTTCTATTTATGTTCATTTAATAACATGTCCACCATTTTATGATTGATATAAAAATATATATTGTTTTGAATATAATAAAAATAGACATCAAAGTTTAAATATATATATATGCATGTTACCTTTTCCAATGAAAGATTTAGATCCATATTATCATTTTATTCATTGATTAAATTTATATTTGTCTTTTCATATTCATTTTTATTGGATATTTTCTTTATTTACATTTCAACTGTTATCCTCTTTCCCAGTTTCCCTCCCTTGCAGAAACACCCTATCACATCCTCCCTCCCCCTGCTTCTATGAGGGTATTCCTCCACCCACCTACCCACTCCCACCTCCCCACCCTAGATTTCTCTACAGTGGGGCATCTATCGGAGCCTTTCATAGGACCAAGGCCCTCTCCTTCCATTGGTGCATAACAAGGTCATCCTCTACTACATATGCAGCTGGAGGCATGCGTATTCTTTTGTTGATGGCTTAGTCCCTGGAAGTTCTGGGGATAGGGGTTGTCTGGTTGGTTGATATTGTTGTTCTTCCTATGGAGTTACAAACCCCTTCAACTCCTTCAGTCCCTTCTCTATCTCCTCTATAAGGGACCCTGTTCTCAGTCTAATGGTTGGCTGCTAACATCCACCTCTGTATCTGTAAGACTCTGGTAGGGCCTCTCAGGAGACAGACATATCAGGCTCCTTTCAGCATCCACAATAGTGTCTGGGTTTGATAACTGTATATGGGATGAATCCCCAGGTGGGACAGTCTCTGGGTGGCCTTTCCTTTAGTCTCTGCTCTATACTTTATCTCCAAATTTGCTCCTGTGAGTATTTTGTTCTCCCTTTAAGAAGGAGCAAAGCACCCACCCTTTGATATTCCTTCTTATTGAGCTTCATGTAGTCTGTGAATTGTATCCTGGTTATTTGGAGCTTTTTGGCTAGGATCCACGTATCAGTGAGTACATACCATATGTTTTCTTTTGCAATTGGGTTATTTCACTCAGAAAGATATTTTCTAGTTCTATCCATTTGCTAAGAATTTTATGAATTCATCATTTTTAATAGCTGAGTAGTACTCTGTTGTATAAATGCACCACATTTTCTGTATCCATTCCTCTGTTGAAGGACATCTGGGCTCTTTCAAGCTCCTGGCTACTATAAATAATGCAGCTATGAACACAGTAGAGCATGTGTCCTTATTATATGTTGGAGCACATTCTGGGTATATGACCAGGAGTAGTATAGCTGGGTCCTCAGGTAATACAATGTTCAATTTTGTGAGGAACCACCAAACTGACTTCCAGAGGGGTTGTACCAGTTTGTATTCCTACCGGCAGTGGAGGAGTGTTCCTCTTTCTCCACCTTCTTGCCTGGATCTGCTGTCACCTGAATTTTTGATTTTAGCCATTCTGACTGGTGTGAGGTGGAATGTCATGGTTGTTTTGATTTGCATTTTCCTGATGACTAAGTATTTTGAACATTTCTTTTTTTTTTCTTTTTCTTTTTTTTTTTTTTTTTTTTTTTTTTTTTTTTTTTTTTGTTCTGAGATCATATATTTATTTCAAAAAATAAAATGGATTGACAAAGTTACCACATTATCTGCATGCTAGTGAGATTTCCCAAGCAGGTGAGAAACACCATTTCTTGATCGATAATAAAATCACTTCCTTAACAATGTACAGACAGGAAATCTTCCATCCAAATTTAAGGTCTTTATCACTGCTCTCACCTCACAAGCTAGTAAGATGTATGTGCCACAAGCTGAGCTCCTTACAAAAGAACATCTGAGAAGACAATAAACCAGGTGTTACCAAAAGATGATGATTTGTTAAAATCATAAAGCAACCATCTTTTGGCCTGCAAATTTTTGTTTTGTTTTTTGTTTTTGTTTTTGTTTTTGTTTTTGTTTTTTTTTGTTGTTGTTGTTGATTTTTTCAGTTTTTCGAGACAGGGTTTCTCTGTGTAGTCCTAGCTGTCCTGGAACCCACTCTGTAGACCAGGCTGGCCTCGAACTCAGAAATCCACCTGTCTCTGCCTCCCAAGTGCTGGGATTAAAGGCGTGCACCACCACCGCACTGGCCTGCAAATTTTTTACATTAGATTCACCACTGGTGCTTCTTGGCTACTTGATATTCCTCAGTTGAAAATTCATTGTTTTGCTCTGTACCCCATTTTTAATAGGGTTATTTGGTTCTCTGGAGTCTAACTTCTTGAGACCTTGTATATATTGGATATTATCTCTCTATCGGATGTAGGATTAGTAAAGACCTTTTCCCAATCTGTTGGTTGCCCTTTTGTCTCATTGCCAGTGTCCTTCGCCTTACAAAAGCTTTGTAATTTTATGAGGTTCCATTTGTCTATTCTTCATCTTATAGCACAAGCCATTGGTGTTTTCTTCAGTAAATTTTCCCTTGGACCCATATATTTGAGGCTCTTCCCCAATTTCTCCTCTATAAGTTTCAGTGTATCTGGTTTTATGTGGGGGTCCTTGATCCACTTGGACTTGAGCTTTGTACAAGGAGATAAGAATGAGTAGATTTGCATTATTCTACATGCTGACCTACAGTTGAACCAGTACATTTGTTAAAAATGCTGTCTTTTTTTCCACTGGTTTTAGCTCCTTTGTGAATGATCAAGTGACCATAGGTGTGTGGTTTCATTTCTGGGTCTTTAAGTCCATTCCATTGATCTCCCTGCTTGTCTCCGTACCAATACCATGCAGTTTTATCACTATCACTCTGTAATAATGTTTAATATATATATTTTGCTCCTGAAAATAAGTGACATCTCAAGTAGCCAACTCTGTGTTTTATTTTGTTCTTGTAGGACTTTGGAGATGATGGATCCTTGTATATCACCAAGGTTACCACAGTTCACATGGGAAATTATACCTGTTATGCAAATGGCTATGAAAATGTCCGTCAGACACACATCTTCCAAGTGAATGGTAAGAAGCCTGGTTTTACTGTCACCAATTTTGCTAAGCTGATGATATCACATTTGGATTGGACAGTACCTTAATTTTAGCAAGGTTCAAATTTTTTATGTTTGTACTTACTGTTAGTATACTATCATTTGTTTTTAAGACCCTACATGATTAACACTATAAACTAGCCATAATTTAGTTATCACAAACTATTCAAAGTAATATCATAAAGCACAGGATGGAAATTATCAGTTTTAGTTGAAAATATCAATCATCAGGCAAACATGAGTTTTAGAAACCCATAAGATTACCAATTTAGAATTTTAAATTATAACAGCTGTTTAATTACTATTATTATCATTATAGAAATATCCTACTTATTTTCGAATCTTGGTTTCAGTTGTAACTCCAATACTTGTAGAGGAAGAAAGATTGGGAGTTAATGGCCATCCTTAGCTACAAAATGAGTCTAGCTTGGAAAACATGGAGCATTGTCTTAGCTTTTTTTTGTTTTGTTTTGTTTTGTTTGTTTGTTTTTTGTTTTTTGTTTTTTCGTGTGTATGTGTATGTGTGTTTGTTTGTTTGTTTGTTTGTTTTTTTACCACAGTATTATTTATGTGAGGCACTTTTTTAGTGGTTTGGAATGTTAATCAAAATACATATATAAAAATTTTATTTAGCACAGGTTTAACTTGAGTTGACATAGTATGCTAAGTATCATGTCTTATTAGTACTATGTTCTGTACTTTATCGTATGTAATATTTATTTATTCTGTGATCAAGAAGAGACTGCTTTGAGAGGTTAGACAATTTGACTGACATTCAAGACTGCATTTATAAAAGAAACATGAGGCTATGAGTATGGAGGCGTGCCCTAGGGTCTTCTGGAGTCAAATCCACACTGGGGTTTCCTTTCTGTGTGTCCTGAAAGGCTATAAAAGTATTTGTTGTAGAGAATAGAATATTTTAATTTGTTTTTTATTGGATATCTTCTTTATTTATATTTCAAATGTTATCCTCTCTGGAACTCCACTATCCCTTCCCCCTACCCCCTGCCTCTATGAGGGTGCTCCCTACCCACCTACCCTCTCCAGCCTTCCCACCTCGACATTCCCCTATACTGAGGCATAGAATCCACAGAAGACCAAGGGCTGCTCCTCCCACTGATGTCCAACAAGGCCATTGTAGTCACTTGGAAATAAATACTTGTGCCCTAACATGTAGTGTCAGCTGTTCAGTATCATACAACAGGGGTCATATTAGGAACCTGCTTAACTTCCACTGTCACTGACAAATCACATCTAAGTACAAGAGGGATGGAAAACACAAGTCTTAGAGATATGAGGGGAAGGTTAGGTAAATAGGGCCATGGGAAAAAAAAAGAGCAAACAAAGAGACTGGATAGTTATTGATGGAAAAATCAAGTGTTCAAATGAGATGTATGGCAGGCCTTGCTATGTATTTAGATACTTAATTTAACATTTGAATCAAATCAAGCATAAGCTTGATTAAATAACAAGAATGGTTATAGATAGTATGTGAAGTCAGAGACTTGAGCCTTGGATCTGAAATTTCAAGGACGAGAAAGAATCCATAGGAACAGTGAGTGTAAGGAAACCCAGGTCTAGGAATGTAATTAGGAAAATGCTCTAAAATTCTGGAAAATGGGGCTAGGTGTTTAGCTATGTTTCTAAAGGGCTTATGTAGCAAGCTTGAAGCCATGTGCTCAATCCAAAATACCAGTACTCCACAGATGAAGGCAGGAGAGTCTGAAATTCAAATCTTCCTCAGCTATATGGAAATTTGAAGCTAGCTTAAGACTCACTTATAAAAAGACTTGAAGAATAATAATGCTGAAAATGGGTAGTCTGATGGTCTTGGACACTCAATAGTAGCAGGTACAGCCTGTGGCTTCTGGGGAAAACTCAGCAGGAAGCTAGCCTTAGCTCTAGTTTGAAGTCAGTTTCCATGGGAATCTGTAAAGAGCCCAAAACAATGGCATACTCTGAGTTTAGGGTGCTTTGAACAGGACTGACTCCTGAGCCATTTTTCCAGTTGACTCCATGCTGTGGGTGCTTACAGTCTATATGCATTAGCCCTGGTGTGACTGACATAGAAAGGCCTGTCCACATTTCCCTTTTAGTAGTAATTGACTTCAAGTTAATGGACCAGTCTAGCTCCATGAACTTTCTTACTGTTGGTGGAATTAAAGCATAAATGTTCTGCTTCACTCTATTGCAAACAGTTAATTTTCCTCTCCTAACACCACTTCCTGTCAATCCCAGTCCACCTCCTTTCACACTAGCCACTTGGTCCTTCTTTAACCAGCCTAGTTCATATTTCATCTTCATTAGAACTATATTTTAAAATATAAAAGGTATAAATCCCCAGTCTTCATCAGCTATTTGGAAAGTGTGGTTTTCTCAGACAAGCTGGAGAATGTGCTGCAGGGAGCTTGTGACACATGGGAGTTCAGGTCATGTACATGACTGCCCTTCAGTCGTTCCTCCTCTTTGTTCCCCTCTGACACAGGTTTATTCAGAAAGTCATCTACTTTCAGAAAGTCATTGAGCTCCAGGTGGAAAATTCAAGGCCCTGAGCCAAACTCTCGATTTCTGTGTTGTAGGACTCATACCCAGGCACTATGTTTGTTCCCTGTTTTATCCTTTCTTGTGAATGAAGTGTTTGTTCTCTGATGTCACTTTTTTTTCCAAAAGTGGATTATGGTTGAAAAAGAAAAAGGAGACCTCTGACATGAAGCCTCATCCTCCATCGATGTTAACCTTATGGGGTAATTATAAGAAATTCGAAGCAAACAGTTATCATCTCTGTGGAATTCTGCTTCCCCATTCCTAAATATATAGATCCTCAAGTCAGTTTCAAACTAGATGCAATACCAGCTATTTATGTGATTGTATTTAAATCACTTTGAGTTCCCAATGCCAGCTTTCTTGAGTAGATTGTGGTTGATGTAATCAAAATTTTAAGCTGAAACAAAAGCAAGAAGGCAAAGTGCAACCTAAGTGCTAGATCTGAGTACTTAAGCATAGGTTTGAACCATTTTAAAAACAGTTTTTATATGTATCTGTGTGACTGTGTTAAACCACCAATACACTTTGTGTATGTTTGTATAGTATATGTGTATGTGTTGGTACTTGATATATGAAGTACATAAGTGGTGAAAGACTTAGGGAATTTAGAACTTTGCCTCAGGCATGCATATCCACAAACTCATAGAAACACAGAAACAAAATAAACTCTTTCTTCCATAGGTTCATTCTGTCCATGGTATTTTTTCACACATTTTAAAGATTTCTTGATTAAATGAACTATTTCTCTAGTACTCCTATGTATGTATGTGTGTATGCATATATGTAAGTATACGTTTATTTATTTTAGTAGGCATTGTGTCTTAACTGATCCAGGAGGCCAACTATTTACTCATTTTACACTTTAAAATATTTACTGCTTTTACGTTTGTACATAAAATTCATAAAATATATTCTGACCATGGCTTAGTCTCATCAGATCCTCAAGATCTCCCTTCATATAATCCATATGTTATTTCTCTCTGTGTGTTTAGAAAACAAACAGGAAAATAAAGTAAACAAACCTAGGATTTAAAAAACAACATTAAGCAGGACAGGAAACACACACACACAGGCACACTCCCAAACATATTAACAATAGACACACAGAGCAAAAAAGCACACAGTACACATATACATATGTGTGTGAACACATACAGACACATATAGGCACATCAAAACCAAATTAATATGGAATGCAGGATCAGAAACCATAATACAAAATCAAAATTGTAGTAAGATAAAAGATGATAAAGTAAAGCAATATGAGACAAAAATAATCTACAAAAGCACCACTGAATTTGTTTCCTGCCGGCCATCTACTCCTGGACATAGTGCCTACCTTTTAGTGTGTTTTATATACCCTATGAAATTCCACTAGAGAACAGGTATTATTTTTTCCTTTGCACATGGTTGTCAATTAGTGATAGTCTTTTGGTTGGATTCTCCTGCTCAGGTCAGGCACCCCTTCTGGCTTGAACCTGTGCAGGTCCTGTGCATGCTGCTGCAGTCTCTAGGAGTTCATGTCTGTATTAGTCTCACAGTATCTGTAAAAGCCATTTTTGTTGGTGTTATATGTCAACTCTAGCTAGGTCTTACAATATTTTTGACTTTTCTTTCACATTGTTCTCTGAGATCCAAAGGCCAGGATTTGATGATGATATCACCCTAAGAACTGAGTGTTCCAATATTTCTTATTGTCGGGCATGATGGACTTACAACTCATTGTATAAGTGTACCACATTTTCTTTATGAATTCATTTATTGATGGACGTCTAGGCTATTTTAATTTCTGGCTGGCTAAGGGTAGACAAACAATGAACATGAATGAGCAGGTACCTCTGCAGCAGCAAGCAGAATCCTTATGTCTAAGAAGAGTAGATCTTGGGTCTATCTGTTTGCAACATTCTGAGGAAGTATCTCATTTGTTTCCCTAGTGCCTCTGACCTATGTAAATATGGATTTGTTTGCATCTTCTAAATACAGCCAACATGTTTAGCCAGCACCATTTGTTGAATATGCTCTCTTTCTTTCCAGTGTGTATATGTAAATGCTTTGTCAAAAATCAGGTGTCAGATAGAACCCAGGAATTATTCAATAGCATTGTATCCTTCAAAATATAAGCTATGTCCAAGTATGTGGTCAGTTTTAGAAAATATTTCATGAGCTACTGAGAAGAAGATATATTCTTTTATGTTTGGATGAAATGTTCTATAAAAATTTACTAGATCCATTTGATATAGGATATAATAGAAATTAAATCCATAATTCTCTATTTAAGTTTTGTCTAGATAAGCTGTCTTTGTTGAGAGTAGAGTAATGAAGTCACTCACAATCACAGGCATATGCTAATAGAATAAGCTACTGAGGAAAAAGATATACCATTTGGGCTTCAAAAGATTTCTGCACATAGAGGGATCTGATCATTCAAGCAGCATGTGTATGGTAGAGGATTGCAAAATCGATCATCAATAGGAGGAAAGGATCTCGGCCCTGTGAAGGTTCTGTGCCCCAGTGTAGGGGAATGCCAGGGCCAGAAAGTGGGAGAGGGCAGGGTGGCAGGCATGGGGAGGGGGGAGGCAACAGGGGTTTGTTTTTGTTTGTTTTTTTGTTTTTTGGAGGGGAAACTGGGAATGGAGAAATTCGCATGTAAATAAAGAAAATATCTAAAATAAAATAAAATAAAAAAAAAAGATTTCTCCAAGCATTTTCAAAGTTCTGTTAATAATAAACCGTTTAAAGTATAAAATAGATGGTATATGGCCCAAATAGATTTTTTTTCCTGTTTAGTGATTCTATTGCTGTGATGATAAACTACTAGGGGCCAAAGCAACTCAAGGAGGAAAGAATTTATTTCATCTTACACTTCAATGTAATAAATAACCACTAATGGAAGTCAATACAAGGAACTCAAGACAGGCACCAGAAGGCAGGAACTGAGCCAGAGACCATGGAGGAATGTTGCTTATTAGATGACTTCCATGGCTTGTTTAGTTTGTTGTTGTTGTTGCTTCTTTGTTTGTTTGTTTTTGTTTTGTTTGGTTGGTTGTTGTTGTTTAGTTGTTATGTTGTTGTTAAATAATCAGGGCCACCCTGCCCAGCATTGGTATCAGCCACAGAGAGCAGGGCTTTTCAACATCAACATTAATCAAAAAATGTCCCACTGGCTTCTCTGCAGATAAGTCTTCTACGGGCATTTTCCAACTTTCTGAAGTTCCCTTTTCCCAAATGACTCTATCTTGAGTCAAACTGACAAAACTCAAGCTAGTACTGGGTTCCTAAGAAACTCAGTAGCTCAAGTATTTTAAATTAGTTTCCTGCTTCTAGCCTTCA
>NW_022196898.1:25843906-25929836 GCF_008632895.1 Mastomys coucha
CTTAGGCTAAAGTAATACTGAGTGATTGAGTTCAGCCATGAGGGTCCACAACTTCTACAAGAAATACATTTTAAGGATTATAATATTTAATCCTATTTGAAGAAGCCAGAGTAGAAAATGAAATATAAGCATAGAAGTAGGGGTTTTTACTCCCTTCCCAAAATCAGAATGAGGAGGTTCATAGCACATAGAGATGAACTTTACTCAGCTATAAAATGAGGAGCATCTTGGTGCCTTAGACATTGTATTCCCTAGTGGAAGTTCCAGGAGATCTATGCTCACTAGCAGCCCATATATTTAAAAATGGCCATGGAAATTGTTTTTACCTTTAAACAGGAAAACAAAAGTAGAAGAAAGGGAAATGGCACCTCTAAACTCCTTGGGGCCTCCAGTCTCTTGAGGGTTAGGTTAAAAGTCTGTTTGGGTGGGGGTGGGGACATCCTCATGGAGACAGGGGATAGGGAGGAGGTATGGGATACGGAAACATCAGAGAGTAGTGGACTGGGTGGGGGTGGATAAAATCTGGAGTGTAAAAATAAATAAATAAATAAATAAATAAATAAATAAATAAATAAATAAAAGACCAAGAAGAAATTAAAAAAAAGAAAGAAAGAAAGGGAATTGGCCTGTGAGAAATTCTTAAAAGACCTTTAATGAAAGCATTCAAAATACATTTCATTGACTATATTTAAATTGAAAAGATCTTAATTTTTAATGACTGAGGAGAAATAAAAAACAAAACCATGCTGGTTAAATAGCAAACCGTTGTTATTCTAAAAGCTTTTTGTAAGGCCGAGTACTTTGTATTTTGGTAATTAAGTAATGTCTACTTATAATAAAATATAGAAAATGTAGTATTCATTAAAAAAACAAAGTAGCCTTAAATTAATTTACTGCAGTATATGTAAGAATTTTTAAACATTTTACTTTTTTTGTTTTTTATGGTATTTTGCATTTGTTATAATATCAAATATCATAAAAGAATAGTTGGGCACAAAGAAGAGACATTGGCAAAGCACCAAGAATGTTTAGTAGAGTGCAAAGCAGCTAGTATATTTATGGGTCTAATAAATCCCTATATATAACCTTTAAATTTTCTACCAAAAAATACCTTGAAGAAATCAAATTATCATGTGGAATTTGAAATTCTACAGCCAGTAATCTATCTAATAATATTAAGCAAATGTATTACCCGTTACTATGGTAGTCCCTGAACACTACCACAGGTAATGAAATATGGGAGTGCTTTAAAATGCAAAATTAAATTAAATATCTCAGTGTTCAGACAAAACAAAAGTCTACCAATAGCCATGTTTCTTTCCTGACAATGTACAATTAGATTGTTGAAATATAAGCATGCTTCTGTGTCCTTGTTTGAAAAAGCATTATGCCTCTACCAGAGGATATTGACTCTACTGGAATTCATTTCATGCTTTTCTTTTCCCCTTTACATAAAGCAAACTGCCTTTTGATCTTAAAGTTACAATAGAGAATGTTTGAAAATTTTAAAAGTCATCAGTATTTATTCTACCCAATGGGCAAAAGGCTTGTCTATAATCACAACCAACTCATGTGTACATTGCTGCTCTGACATTCAAATTCAGTATATAATATTGAACAGATTAATTTTCCTATTCCTTGTCAAAAAAACCTCTTGTTTATATTTGAAAATCATATTTTTCTCCACCAAAATCAGAAAATATCTCAAAGAAAATCCAATCTCAGAGGCCTCAAAATTTAATCTTCACTACTGACAAGGGAATTTGGAAGAAATGACTGAAGTAAGAGCTAAGATGGGTTGGTTTGTTGATATTGTTCTTCCTATGGGGTTTCAATCCCCTTCAACCCCTTCAGTCTTTCCCTACCTTTTCCATTGTGGTACCTGGGCTCATTTCAATGGTTCAATCTGAGTATCTGGGTCTAAATTAGTCAGGTGCTGGCAGAGTCTCTCAGGGACAGGCATACCAGGTACCTGCTAGCAAGTTCTTCTTGGCATCAGCAATAGTGTCTGGGTTTGATGTCTGCAGATGGTTTGAATCCCTAGATGGGGCAGTCTCTGGATGACCTTACATTCAGCCTCTGCTCCATTTTTTGTTACTGCCTTTCATTTAGACAAGAACAATTCTGGGTTAAAAGTTGTGAGATGTGTGGGTGGCCCCATCCCTCAGCTGGGGCCCTTGCCAATTTACTGGAGGAGGTCTACAGGCTCTATCCCAGGGACTAAACCACCAACCAACATGGAGGGATCCATGGCTCCAGCTACATAGGTAGCAGAGGATGGCCTTATGTGGCATCAGTGGGCAGAGAGGCCCTTGGTCTTGTAGAGGCTTGATGCCCCAGCATAAGGAGATGCTAGAGCAGTGAGGCAAGAGTCAGCAAGTGGGTGGAGAAGCACTCTCATAGAAGCAAAGGAGAGAGGAGGTAGGATGGGGGGATTGTGGAGGGAATATCATTTAAAATGTAAATGAATAAAATGATACTTTCAAAAAAGAGTTCCTAACTAGAGAATGGGAGGGGGACTGGGCACAGGAGCTGTTGGAAGGATACTACCAGAGAGGGGGAGGTGAGAAAGTGATGAGGTACTCTGCCACTTAAAAACATCAAATAAATAAATAAATAAATAAATAAATAAATAAATAAATAAATAGCTAGCAAAAAGAAAGAGTCAAGATGTGTTTGCTCCATGCACTATGGAGCTAACCTTCCTGCTGTTCTACTAGCAGCATTAAGACCTTCGTTTAAGAGTAAACCTTAGTCAATGTTGCCAAAGGTCAGAGAAGAATAAAATATTTCTGCAAGCTCTGAGATTTAGAAAGCTGGAAGAAAGAAGCTACCTGCCTTTTAATTGTCTGTACCACAAGTTAGTTTATAAAGAATAGTCCTGAGAGGCTTCCATTGCTTGGTTATGGCACAAACCATCATCAAAAACTTGAATAAAATACAGATATTCAGGGCTCCTCTCTTAATAGAGCAATAATTCCATGCTCAGTCAAGATCCACTTGTTTAAACAAATATTCCTGTTATGTTTGAAAATATTTCATTCCTAGGAAAAATGGAACTTTGACTTGAATGTTTAAATTTCTGGTGAAATAGGAGAATGACTATCCCACATTGGGTGCTATAAGCTAATAAGTTCTTATTCTTTTCCCTGTAACGGCTCCGAGAAAGACATTATACATGACTGCCTCCTGTCCAACAGAGGCACTACAGTGAAGGGGGATAACCGCCACCTGGAGCCACTTGCTGTGATACTCTGTGTGTCTATCAGCTGTTTTCATAGCAGAGGCAACACACTTGTCATTGGACAGTCTTGCCCCAAGGGTAGACTTGTCATTGTGGAGGAAGCACAATTCTCATCTCTTGCAAAGGGACTGTTCAGTTGTATTCTACATAGCCTCTCTGAAAATGAACACTAGAATCCTGATGCTTGTGAATCTGATCTGCTTTTTGGAATTTATTATTAATAGATCACTTTATTTGTTGCTGCCTTGTTTCTTCCCAAATAAACAATTAGAAACTAAGTTATTTCCTTATTTCTGTTTTTGAATATACTCAGACTCATGGAAGTCCTTTTTTTTTTTTTTTTTTTCGATTCTTATTGTAGCCATTTGATTACTCCCCCTGGAAAATTCTCATGGTTGCCTTACAAATTTCTGGAAGGCTTCAAAACATGATAGAACAATGTGTATTTTATTTGTATAAAATTTTCTCTATTATTTTCAAATTATATGTGTTAAAACTTTTCCTCAATAAAATGCTTTTAAAAAATAGTGTGTGTGGAGGGGGGGGGCAGACTGAAATCACCTTAACTTGTCATAATTAAGAAGGAAAGTACCAGAACAATGAAACTTCTAAATAAATGTTTTGAATAATATTTCTACTGGATGTTAAAACTTTAGATAGTCGGTTTGGGATTTTATTGTTTTTTTATTGATATTCTATTATCTTCTGGGTGCCTGTCTTCTAATGGCATTTCTATTACTCTGGTATTTTCCTTCTCTTCCTCCTGTCTCTATTCCCTCTTCTTCCTTTATCTATCCACTCTCCCCTTGTCATTCCCCTTCTTCTTCAGCCCCCCTTATCTCCTCCCTCCTCTTTTTCTCTTCCTCCTTCTCCTTTCTTTGTGTTCACCCCACTTTCTTCTCTCCCTTCTTCATCTGGTTCAGCATATCACAAATACCCTCAACTTCTCTAAACAGTATTTCTTCCCAGCCATGATCTTTTCATCTTTCTTTTACCATGTTTATTGCTTTAAAGATTTAATCTTTACTAATAGGCTTCTTGTATTTATTCCTGGTATCTTACTTTTGTTTACCTTACTAAATCTTTGGAACTAGTTATAGTTAATCTTTATATATTAATTTTACAAATATAACAGTTTATTTTTATAAATATTATTTTATTCATTTTTACTTAAATATACTTATGCTTTATTTATAGTGAACAGTTCTTATTTGCTAATTCCATTGACACAGGAATGTTTTATGTATTTTTATGTTACACTTATTTTTTCTTCTGTATGATGCACATTTACTTGATTTCTCACACAGATTTTTATCAAAATTTGGAATTTCTTGAGAGCAGAGGTCTGCTGTATTCCTTTGAGAAATGTTGAGTTTTGTTTAGGCAAGAACTTACATGCATATCTGTTTGTTTCTTGAGAATTGAAGCTCAGCTTGATATTCTGTAGGAGTCTTTAATCCAGGCTTCCATTTGTTCTTCTTTTGAGATATATTATTTCTCAGTTGTCTAGGAAGTATGCAGCTCTTTCTTCTATTTTTTTTTCCTTTTTTTTTCCATTATGTCTCTTTGTTCTAGTTGGTGTCATGCATGTGGTATATATCTCAGCAAGGTTTCTTATAGATTTTAAACTTGTAGTTACATAATTGCTAGTACTTTCCTAAGTTGATAGACTTAGTTTATTTTGTTTTATGAATTTTATCCTATGCATTCTTTCAAGGCTTTAGTGGTTCTTATACATAGTCCCATAGCACTCTGTGGTGTGTGTGTGTGTGTGTCTGTCTGTGTCTGTGTGTGTGTGTGTGTAAGAGAAAGAGAATGCAACATAATATCCTTTATATCATTTCCTTACAAATTACAACTATTATTCTTCTTGAATTTGAAGAAATTATCTTTAGCCAGATATCTACAATTTCCCCTCAGTATTACTGTCCATTGAAACCCTCCTTGCAGGAACCTAATCATCTAGTTTTTATCTTCTTATTTCAAGGCACCTGCTTTAATATTAACTAATAACAGTCATTTCAAATTTATTACAGTTTCCCACTAAACCACCTTCTGTAATTTGGAATTATAAAACAATTAAACAAAAAAAACCCCAAAACTTTGGAAGTTTTATTAAAGTTATGGTTTTCACAGCCTACATTAGCAGGGTATTTGTTTTGACTTCTTGTATCTTTTTATGTCATGTTTGGTTGTAGTCTCTTGGAAGCCTGATTTATTGTGACAGAAACTAGATGGAGAGTGGATCTGTGGACAAGGAGAGCTGGGGCAAAGCTTGGAAAAGTGGAGAGAGTCATAACTGTTTGGGATGAATTGTATGAGAGAGGAATCTATTCAATTAAAAAAAAATGAACAAACAAACTTGAGAAGCCTATGGGGAGAGTGATTAAAACAAATACAGGTGTATGTGATGTTTCTTTTACAAACTATGGCAAATTCTAACAAAATACAAATTAAAAAATTAAAAATATAAAGAAAGTTTATGTAGATGACTTTTATTGATAGTGTTAGCTATATTTAAGTTCAGGAATATATTTTTATGCATGCTAATCTCTCTTTCTCTCTGTTTCTCTCTCTTTCACACATGCACATGTATACACAAGACAGTAATAGTTGTTTTTGATTATGACAAAATTTGGAAATTTCTATATCTATTATACTTCATTAAATGCTATTATATTTAATAACTTCCTGTCTGCAAGCATTGGACTATGGAACAATGGACTATGTCAGGGTTTCATGAAGATAAACTTCCAGTACCATGAACACTACTTAGGAGGGCTGAAGATTCTATGTAGCCACAAGTTCAACTTTTCCATGTATAATGATTTATTTAAGTGTTGTCTTCAGCAATGGGGCATTGTCAACTGTTTATAGAAAGCAAGTTATATTCTTCTTTGTGTTACAGTCTGCATTGTTAGCGAATTTTCATAGGACCAATAACTCAAATAAACGTAACCCCTTCCTGGTATTAAAAGCTTCATTTGGTGACAAGAAATCTCAAGTAGGTCTTCAATTTCTCATTTTCCCCTAGTATTTGCTAATTTTATTTTTCAAATATTTTTATTTTTATTTTTATTTTTATTTTTTTGGTTTTTGAGACAGGGTTTCTCTGTGTAGCCCTGCCTGTCCTGGAACTCACTCTGTAGACCAGGCTGGCCTTGAACTCAGAAATCCACCTGCCTCTGCCTCCCAAGTGCTGGAATTAAAGGCATGGGCCACCACTGCCTGGCTGCTAATTTCATTCATATCAGTTTCATATATACTTCTACAGTATGAGATTTCCATATTCCCCTCAAATGGACCTCAGTTTTACCCGACTCTTGCCAAATTAATCCCCTCACTCATTTCTTCCCTTCTTATTTGATCATACTATTCAATCCGTCTTCCACTCAGAATCATCCATTCTATTTCCCTTTCCTATGGAGATATATTTGTCCCCTCCCACCCCTAATTTCCCCCTCTATAGCTAACTTCTGTGGTTGTAGAGATTGGAGATGATTATCATTGACTTAAGAGATTATAGACATACAAGTAAAGACATCCTATATTCATTTTTCTGAGTAGACTCATATAAGGATATTTTTTTTACTTCTATCAATTTACCAGCAAATATCATTATTTCATCTTTTTCAAGAGCATAATAATATCTTACTGTGTAAATATACCATACTTTCTCTACACTTTCATCTGTTACAGGACATCTACATAAATTCCTATTTCTAAGCTTTATGAATAGAGCAGCAGTGAACATAGTTGACAAGGTGTCTCTGTGGTAGGATTTCAAGGTAGCTTGATCTTAAGGTAAATCCTCATCTTGTAGAGAGACTGCCATACTGATTTCCACAGTAGCTGTACAATTTTCTAGTACTACAATGTGTGAGTGTTTCCCTTACTCCATATAATGTGCAACATGAATTACAATTTGTTTTACTGATTAAGCCATTTTGATGAGTGTGAGATAAAAATCTCAAAGTAGTTTTGATTGGCATTTCCTTAATGGCTAAAAATCTTGACCATTTCTTTAAGGGTTTTTCAGCCATTTGAGTTTTCTATTTTGAGGATTAATTGTTTAGGTCTGTATCTATATTAAAAATTGGTTTATTTGTTTTCTTGATGCCTAGTTTATTGAGTTGTCTATATAATTTCCATATTAGTCTTCTATAGGATATATAATTGGTTAAAAAAACACCTTTTCCATTTTGTAGTCTGAAATTTTGTGTGAATAACAAACAGTATCATTCTTTGGTTTTTCAGTTTTAGGAGGTTCTATTTATTAATTGTTGATCTTAGTGTATGCGCTAGTGGCTTTTCCTGTGCCAATGAGTTCAAGACTTTCCTACACATTCTCCTCTAACAGATTCAGTGTATCCTGTTTCATGTAGAAGTCTTTGATCAATATGGAGTTAATTTTTGTGCTAGATGATATGTATGAATCTATTTGTATTCTTTTATATGTGTCAATTCAGACTGACCAGTACATGAACGATGCTATCTTTTATCCAGTGTGTATTTCTGGTCTCTTTATAAAAAAATAGGTGCCCATAGGATATGGGTTTTTGTCCACGTCTTCAATTGAACTCTATTAAAGTATATGTCTTTGTAAAAATACTTTGCAATTTTTATACTTTATCTCTGTAGTATATCCTGAAGTTGGGGATGGTGATATGTCTGGCAGTTATTTTATTATTTGGGATTGTTTTAGCTAGCCTGGTTTTTATTTATTATTTCATGTTTCTATGTGAAGCTGAAAATTGTCCTTTCAAGTTCTGTGAAGAATTGTGTTAGAATTTTGATGAGGTTTGCATTTAATCTATAGATTGCTTTTGGTAGGATGGTCACTATTACTATATTAGTCCTACCCATACATGAACATAGAAAATCTTAACATTTTCTGACATTATCTTCATTTTCTTTCTTCAGTGTCTAAAAGTTTTTATCATTAAATCTTTCACTTGCTTTGTTAAGATTACCCCAAGATAGTGTACATTATCTGAGGCTATATGTAAGGTGTTCTTTTTCTGATTCTTTATCATTCGTTTTCTCATTTGTATATAAGTGAATCTAGTGATTTTGTGAGTTAATTTTATTCCTTTGCTGAAAGTGTCTTTAACCTGTAAGAGTTTACTGGTGGAAATTTTAAGATCCCATATATACTATCATTTCATCAGCAAATAAAGATATTTTGACATCTTCTTTTTCTGTTTGCATTCTGTTTATCTCTTCTAGTTGTCTTATTGCTCTATCAAAGGTTTCAAGTATTATATTGAATAGTTATGTAGAAAGAGTACAACATTGTCTTCTTTCTAATTTTAGTGGCAGAGGGGCTTAAGTTTCATTTAGACATAACCATAAGGGGTTTCTTTAGCCAAACTTGTTATCTGGCATTCACATTAGTAAATTACTATTCAATCTTATTCCTAAGCATTTGGCTTTACATGATGCATTTTGCTCTTGTTTTGTTTTGTTTACCTAATGATGCACTGCCTTTTTAGCTTTATTTTTCATGTGTATTGACTCATGGGTTGCTACAGGGTTACTAGTTTAAGCACCTACCAGACATGACAGCACCACACAGCACAATAACACTACTCATTGAAATTCCAAATATGGTGAATTACTTGTCACTTTTCCATCAGGTAAAGTGTAGAAATCAAAGCAAGCTTTGAATGTCTCAACTTGCAATTTTTAGTAATTATAGAAAATGTATGTGTAATGCGGGAAGCATTTTATTTTTACTTTTTCTTTTATTGGATATTTTCTTTATTTACATTTCAAATGTTATCCCCTTTCTAGGTCTGCCTTCTAGGAACGCACTATCCCATCCTCCCTCCCCCCCGCCTCTATGAAGGTCCTCCCTGACCCACACACTCCCCGCCTTTCAATCTTGGCATCCCCCTATACTGGGGTATTGAACCCCCTCAGACCCAAGGGCTGCTCCTCCTACTGATGTCCAAAAAGGCCTTCTTCTGCCACATATGCAGCTGGAGCCATGGGTTCTTCCATGTGTACTCTTTGGTTGGTGGTCCAGTCCTTGGGAGCTCTGGAGGTAGGGGTAGAGGGCAAGCATATTTTTGCAAGAGTTTCCAAACCACTTTCCCAAAGAAGGCCTTGGAGATTTCTACTCATAACACAATAAAAGAGCCTGGCCAAAGGAGGCTGGGGAGGTTTTCCAATGAAGCCTTATGATGATCAGGATCATTTCTGCCCTCTTGTCAAGAATACCAATCACCCATGTTCTACCACATGGTCTTTGAGAAGGGTATCAGGCTGAATTTATTATAGAAAAGGGGATATGTGCAATGTACATGTGGCCTGATGTTTCCATAAGAACATTGTATTCACCAGTTTTCTGGATGGAGGAATGACAAAGACTACTTCTAAGATAACACTTAAGATACTCTCTCACATTGTCTCCCAGGGAGCAGGAGGTTTGGAATCTAATGCTGCAACAGAATGCCATAGGCTTGTCAAGTTGGGTGCATAGCAAGCCTAGCAATCTCTGTACAAACTTATCTGGTACATATGCATTGGATGATTTTGATTAAAAAACTGTGATTAATGTTTTGGAAGACCATTTCTCCTGGGATGATTGAGATACAAATGTTCCAGGCTTTGGCGTGTGTTCATTGTGTTGCATATCCTGTTATGTCTTTCCTCTGCTTATACTGCTCATTTTCCATTTGTTCTCCCATTCTTTCTCTCAGGGGAAATCCATCTTTTTGGGCAGATTAGCCACCTTTTTAATCTTTCTTTGGAAAGAAGTTCATAAAAAGTTTTATATTCTTCCCTATTATTGATGCTTTTCTTCTTAACTCAGACAGCATTGGACTCATGTCTCTTTCTGTTGTCCTGTGGGATCTGTCATGGTAAGAGGTAGAAAAATATTACATCTTCCTGCCAAAAGCACTCACAGCTCAAGCAAATATTTCTACCTTGTCCTTGGTGATTTGACTAATTCTGCCGAGACTTTTCCTCTGTCAAACACTTTGTAACCTACTCCCAAACAGACTCTGTTATTTCCTTCCCAGGTTACTTTTTAGTTTATTTTATCTTGGCTGTTCCTAACCTCAGAGTCTCAACTCCGTAGATTCCCTAGCCTTGTGCCCTTATGTATGGAGGAGAACTTAATACAATCCTTGCCATCACTATCACTAAAATAACTTCAGACATTTCAGAGAATTTTAGACTGATATATATATATATATATTACAATTTTATCTACAATTTATGTAAGTACTTGTTGTGGATCTTTGAAATAGTAAAACTACTAAAGGAATATATTGGTTATACTTATTTATTTAGTACATGCATGCTACTGGCCATATAGGGAAGTCTGAGGACAATTTGTGTCAATTGCATCTCTCCTTATCAGACCTGGGGACAAGCACTTTTACCCCTTTCTCTCTTCTTTGAAATCCCTTCACTCACTTTGGTTAATATTTTTGTGTAGCCCTGACTTTATATTTGTGATAGCAGTATTTGTCAGATTGAAGGTCAGTGTGTGGGACTCCCTAGAAAGCTGAGAATTCACAAACCAGTTTCCCTCCTAGGCAACCATCAGGCAAAAGCCTCCCCAAAGAAGGAATGGCCCATCCTAATGCTGTGGATGCTCATGCCTTTCTCCACCATGATATCATCAAGTCTCTCCATTTGACCATTCTCTTGACCCAATAGATAGTCTGGCAGATATCTAGAATGTTTAATCCCAAATTCTTTCTTTTAAAGAAAATGTTACTGTCTCATTGAAATTTAGCCATACAATTTAAAACTATGCACCATTTAACCCTCATCTCCATTCACTGTAATTAATCTCAACCCCCTCCCTATATCCAAAACATTACCACCTTCTAGCATATTGCACAGCTAATAGACATGCAACAGTATACTTCCCCTCTCTATTTTATTACTTTTAAAAGAAATATTCATTCTACTAAATTGGTTAAAAGCCAAAGTGTCATTAAACTGATCTCTTTTGTCCACTACTACTTGTAAAAATAATATCATATTTAATTTGATTAAATAAAGAAAACATTAAATACTAAATGTAATTAAATACTATTTATACATTAGTCTTTCTAGAAATACATTTTTTTTCCTCTATTTTCATACCTCTCTTTTTTTCTTTCCCACTTTCTTCCTAGATACTTCCAGAGATCCCATTGCATATGTTCCTTGAGATTTCTGGTTCTTCTCTCTTGCAGATTATGGAGCCTTACACATGATTTTACTAATTAGACTACTAAAACACTTTATCAAGTTCAAATGATATCTTCATTAGTAGTCCCTAGTGTGTGTGTATATATATGCTTGCAGGGAAAATTCAGAGCTCATACTTTTCCTTTATATCTGGTTGGTTTTTTTTTCCTTGAAAATGTCTTCTTATTAATTTGGAAGCTACTATGCATTTTTATTCTTTCTTTGTGTCTTCGTTCTTTAACTGACATCTTTAGCAATTTTAATTCTTAGACATTCTTAGAGACAATGAAGCAACAAATTTTCATTGCTAATTTAGGTTTCAATGTTTTAGTGGTTTCATGAAGTTATTTCTTAATCAAACTCTTTAAGCTAGGGTATATGTAATGGCTTAAAATTTTCTTCCCAGATTACTTTGTTTATTTTATCTTGGCTGTTCCTAGGAACACATTATAGCTGACGACATTCACATTTATCTGAATAAAATTCTGGTATTCAGGGGCTCTATCTTAGGTATTAGGAACTTTACTTTGGTAGCCATGATTTTTGATGGGTATTTTTTTTTCATTAATTTTAAAAATGTACATTTTCATTGGGTGAACATAATATAGATTTAGTCACTGATCATCATACAATATATGTGTTCATGTAGGCAGAACTGGCTGTCTAAAAGATTCAGATCTTAGGAAGCAGGTTACATTTTATACAGGCTGTCATTATTCAGTTTTGAGTTGAAAAGATACAGTGTCCTGTTATTTTCAATATGGGTGAATTCAATTAATTCTTTTAAGATACCATTCAATATCTTTTGGGCTTTTTTTTCAAATATATCAATCAATAGGGTATGGTTTTGTGTTTTTTTTTTCCTTCTTTTAAAATCCAATTTCCTCTAGAACTACAAACCACAAACCATAATATAATGATGAGTTATTAGTAGCAATTTTAGATAGGCAGTCGTGAAGAGACTTCGAAGCTCTATTATATTGGAGGCTCTTTCAGGCGATCTACTGTATAGTGGCATGTGCCATGCCTCTTAAGCAGCACTCCATTGCTATGAGGAAACCCAGCTTTAATTATGATGTTTATGTTTGTTGTACCAAGTTTATATTATTTCTACCAAAAGCCAATGTGGCTTTGTAAGTTTGTAAGTTACTAACTAGTTTTTCAAAATTTCATACATTGTGTGTGAAGAACACAAAAATAGCATAACTCTCTTTTCTCCCTGTTTTTAATTTAATGACTAACAGAGGCCAAAATATAGTAATACAGTCATAACAATGACAAATGTTATATGCATTATGGATGGTGCTGTTCTGAGACTCAAAGGCATCTCTGCTCACCACAGTCCTCATCCCACAGTGCCTATTCCAGCAGCACCAATGTCATTTCTCAGGAAAGCAAATCAGATCAAAGAAATGTGAATGGATTGTATCCTTTCTTCCTATAGCAGACAAATGTGACTCCTGCTTCTTTTCTGAGTACTTCAGAAAGGATAAGTACTGTACTCCAAAGATGTCGGAGAAATATGCATCGTCTTCTTACTAAAAGCAGATGTCTCAGGCAGGCAATGCACTCATAGATGTTATTACCTTGTTCTCACTTTGATTAGCTCATACTTGTATTTTTTGTTGTTGTTGTTTTTGGTTTTGTTTTGTTGTTGTTGTTGTTTTTTGCCAGAATTATTTCTAACAGAGGCAAGCAAAGGTACTGAGTTTTTATTAGATATTTTATTATCACACATGATCATAAAACTGTAACCTGATTATAATTAGAGATTTATATTTAAATTGGTATGATATAATTTACTAGATTAGTATATAACACTCCACAGGAATATTTCATGTGTAGATTACTGCTGTGGTTAGAAGTAATGAGAAAACTCCAAAATAATCACAAGGTGGCCAACACTTTAAGAGCAGCATAAAGACTAATTAGTGTAATGATACTTGTGTAACAAGAGAGTCAAAAGGAGGTTAATGTGGTAATGATGCTGATTTGAGCTTAAAGATTTAACATGAGGACATTCTCAAGATAGCTTAATTAGAATTTAAGCACCCTTTGCAATTTGCATGTGCACTTGTTAATACCTGTGATCTAAAAATAAATTTCACTTCACTTAAACTAATAATGTATCTACCTTGTTTTCTGGGTTTACTTTGCTGCTATTGGTGGAGAGATCTTAGATTTTTTTCATCACTAGAACTAAAGTTTGTGATTATTTCTTCTGTATTTTATTTGAATTGCAGCTCAAGCCAAAATAATTACAATGATATTTTTCAATTTCAAACAATTGCTGTATATAATTAATGGCATTATGAGGATCTATAGTTACATTCATGTAATTAATTCTCATATGATTAGAATACTTTATTGAACTATATATCAGCAAACTTCTTTATTCTTTTGTACAGATATCATTATTAATTATGGTAAAATAGGTGGCTAGAGAAATTAATTTTATAGCAAAATAGACCAACATCTGTTCTACAGATGTTATTTAGTCAATGATATACTGTCTTCTGGCACTATGGTCAATGGATCACATTTTTCAATGTACATATAGGCCTTTATGATTTCTTCAGATTGATACTTTTGTCCTGCTTTAATATTTTTTACTAAATGTAGACAAAGACTTCCATGGTCTTTTATCATTTTTTCTGGTGATTTCTCATAAGATGCAGGAACTTGTACATGAATTCCTAAAACCTATGAATGTTTAAAGTAATCACTGCATAATGACTCACTTAAATAAATGTCTTACTTCCTCTGGCTGATGTCACAATTTCCTGAGATCTATCTGAGATTTCATTTCTCTCCTCAAATATCTTAATAAACACTGAAACTCAAAGTAATCTTTTTCATTTTGGATATTTGCTATTGCAGTTCTTTATTCAGTCAATATTTAATTTGAAAATAATGCTATTATTCCCTTAAAATTTTAATATATATGCAGACATTTATTAGATTTAAGTATGGCCTTGGTCCATAAATTCTTCCTTGCTTAAGTTAGAAAACTTAATTAATTAGAAAACTTCATATTAGTAATTATTTTTAACATATCAAATATGGAGAAAAATGGGTTTTTGGTAACATAAATTATCTACTCCATGTAACAATGATACTTTTTCAGTTGGCACAAAGATGTACTCTTTAAGAGGTCTTTTGAAGCTTGACATGACAAATAATTTCATAAAGAGGTATGCAATTTGAAAAGGAATGTTGTCTCAAAATATGCCAAGAATATATCTATGGCTTCCTTAAACTTTTTATTAATAAACAAGATTGCAAACACAGAAAGCTAAATAATTATAGATGTCCTGGTAAAGTTTCAGACTTGCAGCAGAATTTCAAGTTTCATTGAAAACAATGTAAATTGATTTAAGTGTTTATTTAGATTATATCAAGTACAAAGAGACTTCAAGTTAGTTCAAATATTTAGACAAATTAACCTTAAACAATTGAGTGCCAATCAGAGACTTTATATTGAACCAATGAAAAAGTTACTTCTTTTCTGGCTAATATCATGAATGTGATATGCCTACAAGCAAGAAAATCCAAAATAACAGGGAAAGTCATAATGGATATGAATCTCCAATGGCTTTACTGTTATTAATGATATGTCAAGCCTTCCATCCCTACTTCACCCCACTCCTGCTTCTGGGATACTACCAGCTAATACACAGTTTAAGATTGTTTTCCAGAGCAAAAACGGTATTCTTTTTCTAAGCACCTCCAATAGATCGCTAATAATTATATGAGAATATGCTTCAAAATGAAATTCAATCTGTCTATTATTCACTGTGTGATTAACATCCTAAAGTAGCTGCTGAGCACCCCTAAGGCACAGCCCTGAATTCCCAAGTGTCCCAGCTCCTGCAAACTTCTTGATGCTGATGTACTGCCCACATGTAGCATTTTACACTAAACCTCATGTTATGAGTCATCAATAAATGTGAGACACACCAAAATACTGCATGAAATGACTTTCTGACATTAGGATAAGTTATGGTAAATATAACTGAGTTTTGTATTTATAGTTGGGTAAGATCCCCAAGCTATCTCATTACATATAAACAAATTATCTAAATTCTACTAAAACAATTTAAAGATATTTTCTCTTAAGTTTTTTAATAAATGATGCTTACCACATGTGGCATTTGCAGCTGTCAGTACAATTCCATCACTCTGAATAGATTATTTTTACGATTATAGTACTGTTAAACAGTAATTTTTGGTTAAAGGTCAGTAGTTATCTAAAAATAAAACAGACATTAGCCTTAATCTCAGGAGGATTAAGCAAAAAAGCTCAGGAGTTTGAAAGCTTATAGGTCTTAAAAGAGAGCATAGGACATTCTGGGACATATCAAAATTGGCATCAAATAAAATAAGTTAAGATGCAACAAGATAAAATATTAATAAATATGCAAGGTTCTATGACAGCAGTACTACTGAAATTCACGATGGTTAACTATTCTATAAAAAAATCCTCAATCAGATGTTTGAACATAGAAACAAGAAGAGTTTCAAAACAGTGGACTTGTCAGAACAATGACAATGATCAATGAGATACTATGTATTGCTGTAAATATTAGGAGGTATTTCTGAAAGTGAATATAAATATAGAACAAAGAAATGCATAGGTAAGAGAAAGAAAGAATAAACTCATTACTGACAGTAAATTTTAGGCAAACAAATTACATACATCAAGTTTATTATATCAGGGTTATATTATTTATCAGTTGATATGTTTGAGTAAATATCATTACTTTTAGTAAAACATATTGTAAATGGTCTGCCATCTATTGATAAAGCTGAAAATTGCAGTTTTGCTTTAAATAAGGATAACTCATACTTTGATGTTGATAGGACTAGGCTTCTAAAGCTAAGTATTCTTTGTTGTTATGATTATCATTCTAAATTATTATTAGATCAGGTCAAAAATGGAAAATATGTTAAAAATAATTATTTGTATGAAGTCCTATATGTGCATATTTACACATATATGATGTATCCATGTGTAAATTTAATAATGATTCATGTTTATGTATGCCTGAGAAGATGGATGCTTCTGATAATACACATTAATTAGTATTTAATTAAGATATGATTAATTTTAATAATATTATTTTGAATAATATATAATCATTCTTTAGATAAATTAATTTAATACTTATTTTCTTTTAAAAATAAATTATGAATGCAGGTATAATGAGGAATGAATCATGGTTTCATTTTTATTCAGCTTATTTTAACATATCTGTGATATTTTTTAATAAAGTAATTTATTTTCTTTTAAACACTAGTGTGGCTTCTCTGCATATTTTTTTTTTAATTTTAGCTTAATAATTTGTATTTGAAAAGAAAGCTTGCAAGATTTAATTTTTAAACCTGTGAATTATGAATTTAACATTTTAAACTTGCTTTGCAATATTTGGCAAGAACACTATGTATGCTTCTTTGCCAAACATTTAGAGAGAGATATCAAACATGTTAAGAGAATAAAGGGTTATTAAATATAATAGTTTATTAACTATATGTGAATTACATATATTTAGATCATATATATCTCTCATTATTTCTACTAATTCCTTTATGATCCACATCCAAATTCTCTACCCCTTTAACTTCATGCCTTTATTATTCAATAGCTCACTGATTCCAGTTTGTGTTGCCTCTATAATTAAAGATATGGGGCCATCCATTAAGTATGGTTGACCTACCAGGGGCCACATCTTTAAAGAATACTGACATTACCTCTCTCAGAAGCTATCAACTGTTAATATGGCCTCAGTTAGTGGCCATGATCATGAACCCCTTCCATCTCCATGCTAAAATGCTGCCTGTTTTAATCTTTGCAAGTCTGCCGCAGGAAGGAGTTCCTGTGAGTCCATGAGGGCAGAGGCCTTATCATATCAAGAACACTGTTTTTCTCTGGTCTTCTAAGACCCCCGGCTGGCTCTTCCAACCTTTCTTTGCCTATTCTATGGTGGTTCCTAAGGTTTAGGGAGGTGGTGTGAGATAAATATTCCGTTTATGTTTGAACAAACTCTTGGTACTTTTTTCTCTAAGCACATTGACCAGTTCTAAATCTCTGCACTAGCAGACTTCTACTGCACTAAGAAATTTCTCTGATAAGATCTGAATTGTAGAAGAATGTATATGTACAGAAATAAGAATCTAGAAAGAAGTTTGATAATGTTCATACGTCCATTTACTAGTAAGTCAGGCTTGAAAACTGTGATCTTCCCAACTACAGTCTCTGAGCCATATTAACAGTAGGATGTAGGCTTAGATTTTTCAAAACACTTTAATTAGGGTTCTCAAACACTTCAACCTCCCTTCTAGTCCACTGATCAAAGGTAGCAGAAGATGGTTAATGGGGCAAGGGGGATGTGGGCCTGTTAAGAAGTAGTTCTTTGGAGGTGATTCCAATCTTCATGATCAGGATGTCAGCAGTCCAGTTCAAAAAACTGAACATGAATCAGGAGCACTCAACCCAAAAAAAAAAAAAAAAAAAAAAAAAAAAGGAAAGGCTCAACAAAATTGGCATGAGTCTGAAGAGGCAGACAGAATACCATGAGGTGCTTTCTCTCTACAAAGTCATGACAAGTAATGATCAGTGAAGACCCCCAAATTGTTGCAAGGTGTACCAATGCAAGAGCTTCATTCACTGCCCATTGGGTAATAATTATATTCTTTCTAAACATCATATTTCCTCTCGTGTTTGCCTCAGCAAAACATCCTCTCACATGTGTGCTTCAGCAAAATATCCTCTCACATGTGTGCTTCAGCAAAACATCCTCTCATTAAGAGAGTTTCCAGAAAAACATCACATGACACAAATGAGTCTTAAAAAATTCAAAAATTTCCACTTCAATATGAAGCATTGGTTTCCATCTGTAGATCAGGCCTTAAGTCTAATCAGAAAGCAGGTAGCTCATGGTACTATTGTACCACAGACCTTTACTGTAGTTTCCTTGTTTGTATGGATAAGATGGTCTAAACATCACTCATTAAAAGATACTATCTTGGCTCAAGTTGCATCTTATTATAGATAAAAGTCATCACACTGGAGCTGGTGAGATGGCTCAGTGGGTAAGAGTACCGATTGCTCTTGTAAAGGTCATGAGTTCAAATCCCAGTAACCACATGGTGGCTAACAACCATCTGTAATGAGATCTGGCACCCTCTTCTGGTGCATCTGAAGACAGCTACAGTGTTCTTACAATAAATATATAAATAAGAAGTACATTTAAAAAAAAGTCATCACACTAATGTTCAGTTTTTATGTTAACAGAAGTTACATTTTCTGAGATAAATGCTTAAGTTTGACTAATTAATAACATGGTAGGCTTTTATTTACTTTCTGCTTTATTTTCATGAGAAACAGAAATAGCATTAACATTTTGTATTCTCACTAGCAATGTGTGAATGATTAAGTTGATTTAGTTTTGATAGCATTTGACATTGTCACTATTTTCATTTTAAACATTTTAATACATTATAGCAGTATCTTAGACATAATATTCTGCATTTAATTAATGGTGTTTTGTGGTGTCAGAGATGAGCCCTGGGTGCATGTGTTTCTAGTCCTGTGCTCTAAGTCTGAGCAACATCCCCAGTGCCTGCTGAGTTTTGTAATACATAAAAAATTAAAATACTGTTGTATGTAGTTGTAAAAAAATGAGAACAATATGTATTGCTATTTTTAAAAACCATACAATAAAATGTCTTCTTTGTTCACACAGTTTTTATAATAGTACATCCATACATTACTTTAAGGCTTCTTTTTATTACCTTAGTTTTTTAATGCTAAGATTGCTTTTGAAAGTAAATATTTGGTTAATGTGTTAAACATTAGTTTCAATAATCATTTTGAGAACTTTACTTAAGATGGCTTTTAAACTAAATTAACATCATAGCTATTCCTCAGTTCAAATAGTATTTATAATTCATATTTAAAATTTATTTTGAAATGAGGAAAATACATTTATAAATCTCAAAATATTATCTATTTTAAGTGCTCATAGCTAGGTAGTTTCCAAAGAAATTCTTTCTCTTGACTATTTCAACCTGCCACAAAACTATATATATAGTTCCTTGGAGTGATTGGGTAGATAAATTAGAGTACATGTATAGATGAAATTAACCTAAGCCTGGAGTAGTTTTCAAATTTGTTTACTATACAAGTTTCCTTACAAAATTCCAAACTGTTATTTTATATTAATATTATTATATTTTTAATTTGAAAAAGTTCCTAATAACAGCAATGGTAACATGATTTAATATCTACCTATCTGTATAGGATTTTGTATCTTAAATATCTATTATAGATTATTGCATTAAAATGCTTCATATTTCAAGTGGGGAAAAAAGGCATTGTTGTTACTGAAATGAGCCTTCTCAGTCACATATCTAGGTAGGAAGTCTTGTTAAAATTTGCATCTTAAGTAATTTTCTGTAATACATGGCATTTAGGCTTGCATCCTCATGTGTGCTATAGTTTTTCCTTCTGTACAAATAGTGGAACAATGTTAGTAGGACAGTGTCATTTTCAAATTCATCAGATTAAGAAATGGCCTTGCCATTCATGCTGCATACCTTTGCATGGCTCTGTGAAGACAGTCTATGTATGATTCCCTGGGGGAAGACACACTCTAAATGTGGATTGTACTGCCTATACTCAATCCCAGACTGAGCAAGAAACGGAGAAGGAGAAAGGTAGCCAGGTGCTAAATATGAATAAGCTGCTGCCACTTGCTCTCGTAGCCATGGCTTCTATGCCACAAAGGACCCCAGTACGAATAAAAGTGAGCACATGCCTTTCTCTCAAGAGCAGCTTGCAATGCTGTTATGTGAATGCAAGTAAGCTTTCTCCCATTAAGATGCTTTTAGTCAGATGTATGCCACAGACCCAGGGAGAGTAACTTATACGCTTAGCTTAGTAAGGTCAGAAGCTATAGAAAAGGATGAATCAAACTTTCCATGATTATATACCCCTTAACTTGCTTTTTAATGTAATGTTTAAAGATAGGAAGAAAAGAAAAAAAAGATAGGATTACTTCATTTAATTTCTAGCATATTAGTAATTATTTTTTACTACTCTCTTATTTTAGTTTCCACTGATGTGATATGCATTAAGCCGAAGCAGCCCAGGGAGGAAAGGGTTCATTTCATCTTACACTTCCGGGTAATAGTCACTCACTGAGGGAAGTTAATGTAAGATCTGAATTCAGTAATGTAGAGTTGAGGACTGGAATAGAGGACATGGAACAGTGCTGCTTACTGACTTGCTCCTTCTGGTTTTCTCACCTTGCATTGTATGTAACTCAGGACCAACTGCCAATGGACTAAGAGAGTAGTCCCAGCCACAACAACTAGTAAGAACATTTCCTACAAACTTGCCCACAGGCCAATTTTATAGAGGTGGTTTCTCAGTTGAGGTTTCCTCTTTGCAAATGACCCCAGTTTAATGACAAAAATCTAACCAGCACATAGCCAGAGCCTCTATAAATATAGGCTTTTCTTAATCTGATAGCCTTCTTTAGTGAAAGACATACATCTGTTCATCTGTTCTCTCTTGCTCTCTGTGTATGTGTGTGTGTGTGTTTCAAGTAGACTTTCTAAAAGTAATAACTTTTGAAACTTTGATACTGTAGTGTAAAAGCATGAGCTTTCACAATATTAAGCAAGAGCAGATCAGATCTAACTTAATTAAACTAAGATAAATTATTGCCATCCAGGCAGCTTAAAAAAATGAGTGATTTCTCAACATATCATGGAATAGGAAGACCTAATAAACAAATTTCACAAAAGATTATAGCTGTATGTGTCCTGATCTTAATTTTATCCTTTACCTTCCATATTTGTCACAGACTATCCTTTCATGGAGACTGCAATAATGTGATCAGAGAGCTCTGTAATATTGACAAGAGGCTGTGTGAATCTCATGAATATAAAAAGACTGCTTTGGGACAGTGTTAAAGAGAAATTGATGGCTTTAATAATGTCAGAGACAAAAGGCATTGGACAGGCTCAGTAGCATTTAAAATATTTATTAAACCCAGTCTGTAATTTTTCATAGGAAAGTTGCTTTAATGACAAAGAAAGTCATAATACAAACCGAGCAATCCAGATGCTGCTGTGAATCAGCACTCGTTCAGACACATTTACATTCCTACCCTCAAGCTTTCTCAGATTCCTTCTTAACAGTTGCAGCTGTTTGAATAATTTGTGGGAGAGCTGTGACAGAATTCTTCAAAAGAGTTGAAGATAATGGCATAAAACAAATGAAAAGCAATCAGTGACCTGACTATGGATCTTCAGTTGGAATGAAGTCATCACTTTGGTCTAGATCTTTGACTCTAGTTAAAATTTGGCACCCATAACAGCCAGGCTCTGCTGTTTTCACACTGCCTAGACAAATGCAACAACTTCTAAGAAAAATCATAATCTGAATATATAGAGATTGAAGCAGAAGCATCTTTTAAAGCTATGGAGATAATATTTTCTCATTAGATGTTTTCAACTGTTAAGTTAGAAAAGTTTTTAGGATAAAATTGTTCTAATAGACATTTCCTGTTTATACAATGAGTATTGTGAGCCTTTGAGAATATATCCATATACCTGACATCTTTATTGAATACAGTATAATTTTCAGTTGATTAGAGTAAGTATACTTTCATATTAATACCAAAATTTCCAGAAAGACCTAAGTAAATATAATTATAAATATTATACTTTATTTTATCTGTATTGTAAGTTCTACATTTTGAGTATCAGAGCCCTAGTTATACATTAAAGTTTGTGTAAAGATTCATTACATCTTAGGACAATCTGTTTATCCCTATGCAGTATCTTTTCATTTACATTTCATACATTTGAACTGTTAGACAACTTTTGATTATCTTCCTCCAATTTATTTATAATTAATATTTATTTTAATTAAGTAATAGACTATTATTCAATTTCCTTCAATGTACTGAACCAGGTTCTCTTGTTTACATTGAACTCTCCAGTTCTGGCTGTATAACTTGACATTTTACCTTGGGCTGTCCCATCAATTTAGCCACTGGGCAATTTTGTAGGCTCATAATTTGACAATATTGTATGTTATCCCATACAATAACCTTTAAAACATACATACCAAGCCTTTAAAACTAGTGTGATTGGTTTTTAGTTTTTGAGAGACATCAAGAAGCAGTGAATTTACACATGGTGTTGTCGCACAGCTCACATCTCTGTGTGCAGGAGGCTGGGGAAGGACTGTAAGCATTAAGTTCAACCAAATGGAGAAGGAGGATGCAGCCTTAACACTTGACTTCTGGGGATGGGGGGCGGGGGAGGGAAAGAAACAACCAAACTAAAACCAAGAAGTAAAAAAGGACAACAAAGAGAAAAATCAGAAATGTACCATACTTTTTTGTGCACTCTTGGAAGTCTGTTGAAAAACTTCCATGTTAGTGTCAGCAACCGGTTGCTCAATCTAATCTGAAAAGACTTTCCTTTGTTAGGGTTTCTATACTGTGATGAAACACCAGCACTAAAAGCAAATTGGGAAGGGAAGGATTTGGCTTACATTTCTACACTGTAGTCCATCACTGAAGGAAGTCAGGACAAGAATTCAAACAGGGCAGGAACCTGGTGGGAGGAGGCCAAGGAGTGGTGCTGCCTATGGGTTTTCTTGGAGTAGCCTGCTCAGCTTAATTTCTTAGATAACAATAGCCCAGAGATAGTGGTATTCACAACGGGCTGGGCTTTCTTCCATTTAATTGCTAATTAAGAAAATTGCCTGCATCTGGATTGTAAGGAGGCATTTTCTCAATTGAGGTTCTTTTTCATACAACTCTAGCTTGAGTCAACTAGCCAGGGCCACTCTTTTACACAGATAAGATCCCTTCCCTATGCACTAGCAGTCAAAAAAAAAAAAAATGGCTAGTTCATAGTGACTTCCTACTAAAAATGTCTGTCCTCAAAGAACTTGAAATATTCTTTGGAGGATTATTAACTTTTGAATGTAAGCTGCTACCGATCCTCATTTATACCTTATAACATGTTTATCAGGAATGAATCCATTTTTAAAGTTGTTGCTTGTTGTTACACAGATTCAATATTTGCTATACTAATCTCTGATTACCCTCTAATTCTGTTGTTGACCATCATTTAATGCCAGTGGAATGACTGAGATGTAGATCAGTTGTTTTCTCCAAACACAGTTCATCTAAGGATTAAAATTCAATTGTGCAAATTTAGTGTTCAATAGTTTTGTTTCTCTGAAGTCAGAATACTTGGTAAATTGGTGCTGGTAACAATTCAGGAAGAGATTGATTTTCTTTGAAAACCTTTCCTTTGGCGGTGAGGATTAGTGTAACTGAAGGCAGCCTTCATATAATCTAACATTTTACATGGATAATGTAGAATCTATCTTTCTCTTTGAGTTGATTAATATTTACTCTTTAAAACTATCTAATATATTTATGCTGTCTCTTATTTGCTGTCCTGAAACAAAAAGGCCACAGACTGTATTACTTCTCATTTTGGTCATAAATTCTGTAGCAAGATATGCTTTCTTTTATTAAATATTTATTGAGTGTTTTCCCATCTGGATCTTTATATAAGTCTTTATTAAAAGCTCATTTCCAGACTCCCTGGTGATTAGGAGATGAGAGATGGGGTGTGAGTGCTTCAAAGATATTTTGTCCATGTTTGTGTGGAGTTGCCTATCATTTTAAAAAGCTGTTTGTTTTAAATGTAAGCAAAATAAAATGCTAAGAATGCTACTCAGTGGTAGAGTCAAATATGCAAATGAGACCAGGGCAAAAAATATAATGAAGACCTTGAAAAATGTAACTGATATATCAAAACAAATTGTTTAGGTTGTACTAGATTTGGAAAAACAACTGGGTACTACCAGCCCATTATGACTAGGTTGTTTTTTTGTTTTTTGTTTTTGTTTTTGTTTTGTTTTGTTTTGAATTAAATTGCAGGATATGGGATGCAGGAAACTTGCTGTGGTTATAGCTTTGGATATCTATGAGGTTCCCATTTTATGAATGCTAAAGGCAGCAACAAGATATCCCAGCCTGCAGAACTTGCTAGGGTCTTCCTTCAATCCTGTTTTACCTTTATTACCACAGAGGACACATATACTTTTAGATTGTTACAGCCTTACTAGAAAGAGAACTAAAGATTCCAGATTAATCCAGATATGTGCAGTCTGGACCTTGTTACTTAAACTAACATCTGATTTCCATGGGGTTTCTTGTGTCAGTAGGTCTTGAAAGATGATACTTCTACCATTGGATTTTTATTATCAGCAGAGAACTAGAAACAGGTAACATGAAATTAAATTTTGCCCAGATTTAAATACTAAGAAGAATCTTATATTTGTTGTAACATAGAATTTTGACATTAAGGCACATACAGTCTAATAAACAAAAAGGATATAAGGTGTCCTAGTTATTTTTTGGTGTGATAACATATTATTACCAAAAGACTTATCAAGCAGTTTTATTTTTTATTTGTTTGGTCTTTTTTCTTTGTTTGTTTATTTTGTTTTTGTTTTTTGACTGACGTGAGAGGGAGAGTCTGCTATGTCACAGAAGGCACAAGAACAAATCACAGGAGCAGAAAACTTAAATTTCCTGTCTTTAACCTCAAGCACAAAGCAGGGAAAGTGACCTGCAAGATGTGTGAGGAAAAACAATCAAGTCATGACCCTGATGACATACTTCCACAGCAAAGATGCAGATGACAAAGTTCCATGACATCCCAAACAATGCCAACAAGTGGAACTAAGTATCAAAATACATGAGCCTGTCAGGGGGCCATTTCTCTAATTTTGTTTTTGTTTTAATTTTAGGGAACATAATTTAATTAGTGTAGTTCTCGATTCCATTTCCTCTCTCCTACCCCTCTGATATAACCCTCACTGCTCTCCTTAAGAATTCATGTATTCCTGGTGGTGATGGGAAGCACCCTCTTTTTTTTTTTTTTTCTCAACAGTATCAAATTTTTATTTTTCATTCATTATCTTGAGTAGGTTGCTTAATGTTTGTCTTCAGGGTATTTCAGTGTTATGAAACAAGCACTTTCAGGACTGCAACCACACTTTTCAAATTGGAAATGGACACAATGTATGAACAAAGGAAATTAATTTGTTTTCTTTGAAAACAGACATATTAATTTCTGAATGATGTTACAATAAAGATCACAACTAAGTGGAATTAAACCTCTTAGAGTCGAAGAGGAGGGAGAGTGAAATGGGGAACTGTGGGAGTGGGGACTGGATTGGGCAATGTTAATAAATAAAATAATAAAAATGAGTAAACAAAAAGGGACAAAAAATTTAAAAAAAGAATTCATGTATTATTTTTACAGTAGTTGGTATGGCATGCATGTACATATATACATATGTATGTGCATATATTCCTTAATATAACCTGTCTAATCCACATACTGTTAGTTATATATTATGTTACTTATCTGACATGAAATTTCTTATTAAAACAATCAGATTCTGTAATTGTAAATGTCCAACAACCTCATCATGCTTATAATGACAATGTATTTATTCCAAAAGTTCCCTTGGGCCGGGCAATGGTGCATGCCATTAATCCCAGCACTTCCAAGGCAGAGGAAGGCAGAATTCTGAGTTCAAGGCCAGCCTGGTATACAGAGTGAGTTCCAGGACAGCCAGGGCTACACAGAGAAACCTTGTCTAAAAAATGTTTCCTTGGTCTTTTATAGTCTCAATATTTCTCAAAATCTAAAGTCCAAATACTCTTTTCAGAATCAAGGCTATTATGGCACCCATTAAACCAAACAACAAATTACAAACAAGCAAACAAACAAACAAAAAAAGCCAAATAAATTAACAATGAAAACAGAATATACATCCCTATTCTAGTAGCCAGGCATGGGAAACTTATGAGGAAATACTGGATAGAATAAAGCCAGTCCAAATCTCAAGAAGTCTCTAGACTAGTGTCTGGGACTTTAAAGACTCCCATTTCTCTAAATCTGCTATCATCAGCACTTATAATTCTATGGGCTGGTTCCCTTCCCTTTATGCAGTTCTCCCTGGCAGACTTCTCACTGTTTTGATATTTCCTACATCTTTAGGTCTCTAGTGTAACTCTGGATGCATATCCACACCTTTATACCGTAGGTTCCCACCGCTCTGTTGTAGCAACATGGCTACCACATCATCCAGAGTTAAGTCTGGCTCAGAAGTACTCTGAAACCTTGGAGGAAGTGTCAATGACAGTTTCATCATTGCAGCTCTCATGGCCCAAAGGCCATGCCATATGACAGCCATTGCCACATTCACCTTCCAGCTGCATGTAGATCTTTCTCCTCTTAGTCCACATAAGCAGCAACGTTTAAAAACAAATAGACAGAAATCTAATTTTTAATTAACTAATTCATTACTTTCTACCCTGACCACAATTGTTCCTCCTTCCTCTTTTCCCAGTCCTTCCTGCCCCACTCTTCTTGACTTCCATATCTACTCAACCTGCATTCCTCTTCAGAAATGGGGCGGCTTCTCATGGATATCAGCCTGCTGAGACATATGAAGTTGCTATAAACCTAGACACCTCTTCTTTTATTGAGACTAAAAAAAGGCATCCCAGCAGGAGGAAACAGTCCTAAAGGCAGCCTACAGAGTCAGAGACATCTCCTGTCTTCACTCTTAGGAATCTCATTTGAAGATGAAGGAACACAACTGTAACATATGTGTCTTGGGCCTAGGGTAGTTCTATGCCTGCTCTTTGGCTGAAGTTTCAGACTCTGTGAGCCCCTATGGGACCAAGTAAGTTGACTCTGTAGGTTTTCTTGTGGTGTCCTTAACTGCTCTGGCAATCCTTCCTCCTCTTCCTCAGAATTCCTCAAGCTCCACCTAATGTTTGTCTTAGGTCTCTGCATCTTTTTCTATCAGTTGGTGGTTGAGGCTTCTCTGATGACAAATATGGTAGGTTCCATTCATAGATTGGTCGCTCCTTCAATTCCTGCTCCATCTTTTCTTTATCACTGTATCTCTGGTAGATAGGACAAATTGTATATAGAAGGTTCTGGGGCTGGGTTGTTGTCCCAGTCCCTCCATTGGAAGTTATGCCTGGTTAGAGGAGATGGCTAGCTCAGGGACCAAATTTGCCATTGCTAGGAGTCTTAGCTAGGGTCACCTTCATAGATTCCTGGGGGTTTCCATTTCTGTTTATTTCTAGCTCATCCCAGAAATGCAGTTGAGCAGCTTTATTTGTAATAAGAAACTGGAAACAACCAGGATGTTCCTCCACCAAGGAATGGATAAAGAAAACATACAATTGCATAATGGAGTATTACACAGCTTGAAAAATCTATGACCTACTGAAATTTGCAGTTAAATGTATAGAACCAGAAAAGATCATTCTGAGTGAGTCAATCCATACCCAGAAAGACAAACATGACATGTACTCACAAGTGGTTATTAGCCATAAAGTAAAGGAAAAAGATGCTACAATCTACTGACCTAAAGATCTTAATTAATTAGGAGGGACCAAGGAGAACTGAAAGACCTCTCAAGAGAAGAGACCCTCTCTCTAGTCTCGGGATTACATGATCCCCATGACACTCACGAGAGACCGGCCTTGCTGCAAACACATGAGGTTTATTCGGGAAACCAGTGCACTGGGGCCAAGCTCATAACCCACGCAGGGGCAGAGGAGTTCAACCCCTAGTTCAAGAAGTATAGGGTATTTAAAGGAAAAAAAAAACACAAACCAGGGAGAGTAAGGGGAATTCCAACCCAAGTTATTCAGTCAGTTAGGGAGGGGAACATATTGATTTTAGGAATGTAATCTTCTACCAGTCTGCAGGGTGGAAAGCCTCATGAACCAGTTGACCTTCATTCCTAGTTCCACACTCATTGTGGTTCAGTCAGGAGGGGCAGGTTTTAGGAACCAGGGCCCTGTAGCTCTAAGTTAGCCAAGTTCCTAGAACCCAGAGCTCTGAACCAGCTGACCTGCATTCTTAGTTCTGCTCAGTCTGCTAGGGGTCATAAAAAACTATTTTTATACCTTTCAATACTTTTCAGAACCACTTGAATCTCATTGAGAATAATAGAATAGACAAACTGTGTACTAAGACTGGACTATGTAAAGGTGGGTATGGGAACAGGAAGGATCAGATCAGGGAAGGACAGAGGGAGAATGTTGAATTGATGACTTCCTAGGATTAAGCAAGCTTTTAGTCTTTCTCCTTTCATAAGTTTGACTTTTGATTTTGGGGATTTTGACCCAAGGTCACTGTTGTGTTTTATAAAAAGAAAAAGAAGGCAGAGATATGTTTGATATAGGAAGGTATGAGGTATGGTGAGGTGGAAGGGGATGCCTCTACGGGCCTATGCAGAGACATCCATTCCCCTGAAGTACCAGCCATAAAAAGGATATAGTATGGAACAGAGTTAAACTAGGGCATGGGAAAGGGAACTGAGGGAGTAGAGACAGAGAAAGGCAGAGAGAGAGGAGGGAGGGAGGAAGAGAAGGAGAGAGAGAAAGAGAGAGAGAGGAGAGAAGAGAAGAGAAGAGAAGAGAAGAAGAGAGGAGAGGAGAGGAGAGAAGAGGAGAGGAGAGGAGAGGAGAGAAGAGGAGAGGAGAGGAGAGAAAGAGAAGAGAAGGAGAGAAAAGAGTCTAGCCAGGAACACTTGGAGAGAGAGGCGGTGGGGAATGGGGAGAAATAGGGCAGAGCTAGTAAGAGAGTAAGAGACTGAGAAGAGCGGGAACCTTCTATACTGAACCAGGCTTACCTGACTGTTGCCAGGTAATTGAGTGTGTGGGAGCCTAGAAGGAAGGCTAATAGTCAGCCTTTCCATTGTTCTAGAACTGAGTAGGAGGCTTCTCCTTCATGGTGTTAATCTTCTTAACAAACAAGGTCTCATTTTCACCTTTTCCTTGGCCTGTAACTTGAAGGTTTCTATGGCTCTTAATTGTTTTCTCTACAGACTATAGATTTTGTATTTCTGCCTAACTTACTCCTTCTATTTGTAGATATTCTGAAGAGCTACCAGTAATAATCATTCTACAAACTCAAAATCATAAATGTATTTTTCATTATTCAAGCTAATTTGTATGTAAGAATCACCTGGCAGCCATATTATTTGTAAAAATATTACAAAACCCACCTCTAACCCAGTTGATAGTGTCCTTGCTTCTCTCTGATGCCCTTAAGCTTGGCCTCCAAGGAAACATTAGTACTGATGCTACTGATGTATTCAACTATACAGTATGCATTTGTCAAACTTTCTTTTTTGTTTGTTTGGGTATTTTTTTGTTTTTGTTTTTGTTTTTTGTTTTTTTCTGAGACAGGGTTTCTCTGTATAGCTCTGGCTGTCCTGGAACTCACTCTGTAGACCAGGCCGGCCTCAAACTCAGAAATCTGCCTGCCTCTGCCTCCCAAGTACTGGGTTTATAGGCATGCACCACCACTGCCTGGCTTTGTCAAACTTTCTTAATTTCTTTATTTTTCAACTCACCCTAAGAATTTCTTTTTTTGTAAATTACTCAGCATGCCCTTGTAAATTATTGTGATATTATTTATTATAATAGGAAAGCATGTTCTTTAAAACTAGAAGAGTTTTCTGGAGCAACTGAACAAGTTAAATTCATTTTAGTCTTCCTTAAACGGTGTATGTTGTGAATATACTGGGTAATTATTTTTCATTCATCTCTCATACATTACATCCCAACTGCAGTTTCTCTTAACTCCCTCCATTCCTCTTAGACATTACCCACAACTCCCCTCTCCCCAGATCCAACTCCTCTGGAGAGAGAGAGAGAGAGAGAGAGAGAGAGAGAGCAGAGATAGAGATACCTCCCAGGAATATCTTATCCAATGTCGAACATGGCTTAAAAGATACAATAAGACTAGACACTTCTGGGTTAATAACCACTTATCAGAGAGTGCATACCATGTGTGTTCTTTTGTGATTGTGTTACCTCACTCAGGATGATATTCTCCAGATCCATCCATTTCCCTAAGAATTTCATAGATGTACTACAATTTCTGTATCCATTCCTCTGTTGAGGGACATCTGGGTTCTTTCCAGTTTCTGGCTATTATAAGTAAGGCTGCTATGAACATTGTAGAGCATGTGTCCTTATTACATGTTGGAGCATCTTCTGGGTATATGCCCAAGAGTGGTATAGCTGGGTCCTCCGGTAGGGGAGGGGGGAGCCCACAGGGGTTTGTTCTTGTTGTTTTTGTTTGTTTGTCTGTTTGTTTGTTCCTGGAGGGGAAACTGGCAAAAGAAAAATCATATGACATGTAAATAAAGAATGTATCAAATTAAAAAAAAAAGACTAGACACAAACCCTTATATCCTGGACTTGACAGCTCAGTACGATGAAAATGGACCCAAGCACAGGCAAAACTGTCTGAAATCCCCTTAATCTCATTTCTGGGAGTCCCACAAGAATACCAAACTATATAACCATAAGACATATGCAGAAGACCTAGCTCAGACACAGGAAGGGTTTGTGTTTTTCCATTCAGTCTCTGTGAGCCTCCATTCATCCCTTCTTAGCTGATTCTGTAGGCTGTATTCCTGGTGTCCTTGACACCTCTGACTCCTATAATACTTCCTCCTCTTCTTCTGTGGCATTACCATGGCACTGTCAAAAGTTTGGCTGTGGGTCTCTGCATTGGCTCATTGTGTGACAGAAAGAAT
This sequence comes from Mastomys coucha, assembly GCF_008632895.1. Lineage (NCBI taxonomy): Eukaryota > Metazoa > Chordata > Mammalia > Rodentia > Muridae > Mastomys > Mastomys coucha. The sequence goes on from NW_022196898.1 coordinate 25,875,052, forward strand.
ATTGATTTTTTTAATAAATCTAATAGTTTATGATATGTTATCACTTTAATATCTCAATGGATTTTCTTTGGAAATACTTTGATGTTTTAGTTTATTTTTTGATTGAGATTAAACAATAATTATTGTCTCTTGTAGTACCTATATGGGTTGGAAATTTTATTTAAGCATATTATAAGGTGTATCACAAGTTACCTAAATGGTGGTTAAAAACAATAAGTGTCTGTTATTTGATGTTATAATTAAAAGAAAGTAGAAACATAGGGTATCATGTCGAGGAAAGATAATGAATTGAGAATAGCTTAGCTTGGTACATTTTTTCAACTATTGACCAAATCTATGGTCATCTGAAAACAGATTAGTGTTGGATCATTTTCCAAGAGGCTCACACATGCCAGGGGAACTTATGCTGTGACAGCTGCAGCCATTGGAGCTTTTCTGTTTCCTTTTATATATGAACATGTCCATGAGGTCTATTGAGTATCTTTGTGATAGTAGTCAAATTATTCAAAAGAAAGTTACCAAATAGTATCTTAGTAGAATAGCCTATCCATAAATTATAACTTATGAGACCTTGAAACTTAAGCTGCGAATAAAAGTAAAGTTTATATAAACACCAATACATTGTCATGGCTGATTCGATAGTCAGGACAGCTGATCAAGGACTAAGAGGAGGTTAAGGTGTAATGTAGAATGCATGAGTGAGACAAGACTCATGTCATTGATAGGACAAAAAAAAAAGATTGTGTGAAATTTCACCATGTGCTTATAAAGAGCATGGCATTCTGAATTTGTGAATTTTATGTTAGCCTTGTTGTTGTTGTTGTTATTGTTTTTTTTTTTTTTTTGAGATAAGTTTTCTCTGTGTAACCCTGGCTGTCCTAGAACTCACTCTGTAGCCCAGGCTGGCCTCGAACTCAGAAATCCACCTGCCTCTGCCTCCCACGTGCTGAGATTAAAGGTGTGAGCCACCACTGCCCGGCTATGTTAGCTGTTTTTTATTTCCATGTTTTAAGAGAACAGTTGGGTGTTGCTAACTGAAACCATAGCACATAGATCCAGGAGTAAATCAAATCTTCTCTACATGTTTCTGTCCTAATGTTCCAAACTTTGCACTGTTGCCATGTAACTGTGAAGCATTAAGTGCAGCCTGCCCTGAAAGGTGAAAATTTGTCTTCACATTTTGAAGACAATTGTGACAAAGAATGTAAAGAAAGATGTTGATGCTGTCAATGACCTATACACCCCGACACATCATTTTCTTCCCATTAGCTGGAATACTTTTTGTAAGAGGTCATTATTTCTCTATTTTAATGAAACAATACAATCATCCTTAATGGCTTTGACTAGTAGGTTTAATTTTGGTAAACATTATAAGACTTTTTTAGATGTTGAAGTATGTGTGTGGATTCTGGTAGAAAGCCTGATATGATGTACATTTGGTGACTTTTAGTACTTTCACAATATTGCAAGATCATAATTAATATATAATTTCACAGCATCACTTCCCAAATAAATCTTATGCTCATCCAATTAGTAAATTTTCTGTTTCTTCTTCCTCGCTTCTGCAAATATGTTTTGACACATTTATCCATTTAACAGTAGACTGTTACTGTATATGATCTTTTCTGTCAGACTAATTTCTCTTAGCACTAGATCTTCAATATTTGTGTTATAGCAATGATAAAAACTTTAGTTACCTTGCTGAAATTGTTGTATAATGTAATAAATACACGTTTTCATTCACTAGCCAATGTCCATTTGCATTTTAAATGTTCTTAATTTGTTTTTGTTTTTATTTTTGTAATCCCAATTGGCACTCCTAACAATGATTTTGCAATTATAAACAGGGTTAGCATCCACAGGAAGCTAGTCCTACAAGCGTTCAGAGTATAGGATCTGGGTAGACACAGTTATTGCCCCTTTAAAACATTTTTTTTTTTTTTTTTTTTTTTTTTTTTTTTGGTTTTTCAAGACAGGGTTTCTCTGTATAGCTCTGGCTGTCCTGGTACTCACTCTGTAGACCAGGCTGGCCTCAAACTCAGAAATCCACCTGCCTCTGCCTCCCAAGCACTGGGATTAAAGGTGTGAGCTACCACCACCTAGAGCCCCTTTAAAACTTTAAACATATTTTTAAACAAGTTTTATTGGTTTCTTAGTGATATTATGATAAAATATACTGACAAAACCAGTTTCTGAAGGAAAGATTTAATTTTGCTCATGCTTCTAGACTGACGGTCCATAATGATAAGAAAGTCATGACACAAAGTCATGCACCACGTAGCAGGAACAAGAAGATTAATCATATTTCAATCACAAATACAGGACTCAGAGTGAGTCGGTAGTGGAACAAGGTTAAAAACCCTAAGTCTACCCTCAGTGACAATCTTTGTCCATTAAGGCTATATCTTTTATTCTATTTATTTATTTACTTATTTATTTTTTATTTATTCACTTTACATTCTGCTCCCTGCCCCATCCTGTTCAGCTCTTCCCACAATCCTTTCCCTCTACCCCCTTGCCCTCTCCTCCGAAAGGGTGATGCCCCCACAATGGCACTTGGGTGTTGTCTCTATCACAGTGCTCTCTATGACTATGCGCATCTTCTTTCACTGAGGCCAGACAACACAGCCCAGCTAGGAAAACATATCCCAGGGACAGGCAACAGTTTTTGAGATAGCCCTGGCTCCAGTTTTTTGGACCCTCATGAAGACTAAGCTTCTCATTTGCTACCTATGTGTGCACATGCAGGGGCGGGCTGTTGACCCAACCCATATATGTTCCTTGGTTGATGGTTCAGTGTCTTGAGAGCCTCAAGGATCCAGGTTTGTTGACTCTGTTGGTTTTCCTGTGGAATTCCTATTCCCTTTGAGCATAGTCCCTAGCTCACAAGCTAGGCTGGATGTCCAGTTAATACAATGATCATCAGTTTATTCTCAATTACTCAGATAGTAACCTTGCCCCTCTATACCTGGCTTTTTATTAATGTGCATTCTGGCCATTTCACTCAAGTCCTACGTTTGTGTGTCTAGCACACTAAAGACTAAAGCTGTCTCCTAGCACTCCTCCCTTCCTTCCATCCTTATTGCTATAGATTTATACTTATTTTATGTGCATGAATTTTTCCCCTCTATATATGTATGCATACCGCATGTATGTTTAATTCACACTGAAGTCAGGTGAGAGTATCAGATTCCCTAAAACTGTAATTGGAACCACCATGTCAGTGAACCTCCATGTCAATGCTGTCAACTGAACCCAAGTCTTCCACAATTTTAGCCACTGAGCCGCATTTTCCAGTGCCCTCTTCATCTTTCTTGATAATTTTCTGTGGTGATCCAAAAAAACTGTGACCCAATTGAGGTTTAAGTTATTTTGTGTGTGTGTGTGTGTATTGGGGCTTGTGATTATGGGGTCATAGCTACGGCGTTTTCATCAAATTCAATTATAGAATGAGTTACTATGCTTTCTTTCTTTTCCATTTTTTTCCCTGAAATATGCTGTTTATTTGATAAATAGAGATAGGTTATGTATGAATATATTAGTAAAAGATGGTAATATATCACATGACTACAATTTAATACATTACTCACTTTATTAGTTTTATTCTTGTGACTATAATTTAATCATATCTCTCTCTTTAGTTTCTACCCTTCAATCCCTCCCATATGCCCTTCCCCACTTGACTTCAAATTTATCTCTTGCTTTTTCTCTAATTGTTATTGAATGCATACACACACACACACACACACACACACACATTCCAAAATATAACCCATTCAGTCTATATAATGTTACCTTTTGTACCTCTGTTTTAAGGGCTATTTCATAAGATTTGTTGTTGTTGTTGTTGTTGTTTTGAGACAGGGTTTCTCTATGTAGCCCTGGCTGTCCTAGAACTCACTCTGTAGACCAAGCTGACCTCGAACTCAAATCTGCCTCCCTCTATCTCCCAAGTGCTGGGTTTAAAGTTTAAAGGCATGTACCAGCACTGCCCAGCTTTCATAAGATTCATAATGTATGATTTTGTATATTTAGAACTATGATTTAACTTGATATATATATAATTATATATAATTTAAATATTTTATGAAGCAAGACTTATAATGTTTGACTTTACACCTAGAGCTATGATTTAACATGAATCAAATTATATATACACATATTATACTATATTATATTATATTATATTATATTATATTATATTATATATAATTTAAATATATTATGAAGAAAGAGTCAAGTTCATGTTCCTGGATGGATTAACTGGTCTATTGGACATTATCTTGCTACTATGTGAAATATCAATTGACCATAGTAGTGTCTGGTTATTCCTGGGCTTTCAGATATACTCCACAGTTCTCTGTGATTATCCTCATGTCAGTGTTACACAGCTCTAATGACCAACATGGGATTTCTTCTATTTTTTGAGATTACTTTGGCCACTTGGATCCTCTTTTAACTCTTCATGGATCTCGACATTATCTATCACATTTCTATATAAAACTGAATTGAAAGGTTTATTGAGGGTGAACTTACATCTTCAGATCAATTTGGGAATATTAAATTTATCATAATGTTTTCATTTTACCAACCAATTGCCTTTGTTCATTTCATTTACTTTAAATCTTTGTAATAATGTTTTGTTGTGTTTAATGTAATGTATTATGTGCATTAAACAAAATTCATTGGTAATAGTTTGGGTTCAGTATACTATTATGTATAAAATTTTATTAATTTCTAAATGTACTGTTGCAAGGAAATGTATTCCTTTCTAACTATATACTTATTTATTCAAATAACTCAATCCATAAAGTTTTAGTTCTTTATAATGCATTTTAAGTGTTAATTTAATCACTAAGTCATTCTTTTGTTGGCCAATTTCAATATTTTTTTTTTAAGATTTTATAGTTTTTGAAACATGATATATCATACTTGAATTGTGTTTTTTTCTGACATAGGCTCAGAATTACCTGTCATCCAAAAATCCCCCAGACATTTTACTAGATACTTATACCAAGAAACTAATTATACAACCTAATAAAAATATATAATTCATAAGTGATCATCTTATGTTTATTTTTCATTTCCAGAATCAAATGGTAAATTATGATTACTTACCCAATTTTTTTTTCTCCCATTTAGTTCCTCCAGTCATCCGAGTGTATCCAGAGAGTCAGGCCAGAGAACCTGGAGTCACTGCGAGCCTTAGGTGCCATGCGGAGGGCATACCAGACCCTCAGCTTGGATGGCTGAAGAATGGGATTGACATTACACCAAAGCTCTCCAAACAGCTTACGCTTCAAGGTGCCTGTTTCTTACATCCTTTTCACTAAATAAGTTTGTACATCTACTAGAGTAAAATTTAGAAAAAAATCCAAGACAGAGCAAATGCGAGAGAATGAATTATTGTAGCAACTCTTGGAAGTAGTAAATCATGGCTGCATCTAAGACAAAACTGATAGAATTTTCTAATAATGTTTATTGTTGTAAATAATAGTCTTGTCATAGAGATTAATATAGGGTACCATTATTTTGGTGATAAGTAAACTGTTTAATTATATACCTCTTCTGATTAATTGGTCTGCAATTGTTTCTTTGCTCCCTGGTGACACCTTGAGAGTGTTTATCAACCTCTTCAGACTGAAGTATCATGTCTAGCATTCTATGCAGATCTATGGCTGATGCAGTGGTTAAACGTTGCTTTAACCTTCTTTTTAAAAAAAAAGTCCTGGAAAGTTTTTGTTATTGCTGCTTTTTGTTTTGTTTTGTTTTGTTGTTTTTTTTTTTTTATTTCTCCATTAATTTAATGGGTAGTGTTCTGAGTAGACTGGCTTGACAGTTGCAGCCTTTCAAAACTTAAAATACATCTTTTTAGCCCCATTCTGGCTTTAAAAGTTTCTTTTTAAATTTTTTTATTAAATATTTTCCTTATTTAAATGTCATATGATATCTCCTTTCCCAGTTTCCCCTCTGAAAAAAAAATAAAATAGAATAAACAAAAACAAAAACAAACCGCTGTTCCCTCCCCTCTCCTCATGCTCAACACCCCACCCATCCTGCTTACTGGCCCTGGCATTCCCCTACACTGGGGCATAGAACCTTAACAGGGCCAAGGGCCTCTCCTCCCACTGATGACCAATTTGGCCATCTTCTGCTCTACATATGTGGCTGGAGCCATTAGTCCCACTATGTGTACTCTGTGGTTGGTGGTTTAGTCACTGGGAGCTCTGAGGTACCAGTTAGTTCAAATTGTTGTTCATCCTAAGGGGCTGCAAACCCTTCAGTTCCTTGGGTCCTTTCTCTAGCTCTGTCATTGGAGACCCTGTGCTCAGTCCAATGGATAGCTATAAGCCTCTACTTCTATATTAGTTGGGTACTGTCAGGGCCTGTCAAATAATCAGGTGTTATTCTGATTAGACCACATATATAATTGACATCTCTCTCTTGCAGCTTTCAATATCCATTTATACATCTGTAGCTTTAATACTACAACTATAATGTGTGATAGAAATATGGTATGATATTCTCCTTCTATGTCAACAATCAAAATTCTAATTTTGCCCATGGTTTCTAAAGCCCTACATTGTCCTTTTGATGTATTTTTATAAATATATCATTGACTTTCACTGGCTGATTCTGTTATTTTACCATTTCTTCTACGCCCAATACTCTGTTTCCTTAGGATTCATTCTGTTGGAGAGGTTTTCTGCTTACATTTCGGTTTTGGCATATTGAGATGTTCATTTCCAGTATTAGTTAAGCTTTTCTTTAGTGATTCCATCTCTTTTTATTGAATTATATCTTCATAAATTGTTCTGAATTCATCATTCATTATTCTATTTTTTGTTTTTGTTTTCTTGAAGCACAGCCATGTCATCTTGATGTCCTCTTAACCTGGTTTTAATCATTATTTGGAATCCTTTTTTAAATTTATTAATTATTTTATCATTCTTTGAAATTCTTGTTTGCATGATCTTCCAGCTAATTCTCACTGGGGGTCACTTACTGTAGTAAATCACATTTCATAGATGTTCGTGTTGTTTTTATTTCTGCATTGCGACTTTCACATCTGGAGTTGGTTGAGTGGAATGGTGGACAAGGTTTTGGTTGTCTTAGACCTGCTCATTTGTCCACACCTGGTATAAAGGTGTTAGGAAAACTGGGAATGTGGGCCAAATCTACATGATCCAGTGACACATCTAGTCATCATCAGAAATGGTCAGTGTCTGAAGACTCCTTACCTGCATACATCAAGAACTGGAGTATAAAGTTTATGTATTTATACTGCTTTCATGTCTGTGTCTGTAGCTTAGACACAACAGGCTAACCAAATTAATACAAATAGAATAAAATCCAAGCATCCTTCACTTCTGCCCCATTTTGTCCATTTGTGACAGTAACCCATTTTATACATACTTCCATTTGTCTTCTTCTAGAAATATTGGGAAGATAAATGTCACAAGTTCTTCATTCTAGACTCAAACATAAAAGTGGAGTCTCAAACAAAAAAGTTATTTTCAGTGATAAAATAAACATAAATAAGTAGTTTTAGAGAATAAGTAAAAATGTTAGATAAGAGGAAGAATGACAACTTAAGATAAAAAAAATTGTTAGTATGCTATAGGCAATGTAATTGATGAGTTTAGTTCAATACTATGATTATTTATTTATTTATTTGTTTGTTTGTTTATTTGGATATGTTCTTTAGCATTCCTGTGTCAAATCAAAATCTATTGCATGGTCTGAGTAATTATGCACTATATGATAATACATGAATGATGGAAAACATTTTTATCAGCATACAACTTTAAGATATACAGTAAAAAATAAAATAAAATTCATCAAGGAGTCAACCCCCAGGAATATCACAGAAGAAAAAGTAAAAGTTAAAATGAAGGATATGTTTCCCACTGCCAGATACATAGAAAGTTCAGAGGAGAAACCAGAAGTGCCTCTCAGTAATGAGTCATCAGCTTGTGGTGTTTGGAAAAGAAACCGTTCTCTTTGGTGAGATGAGAAATGAGAATGAAACAACACACATTTTCCATTCCAGAGTTTGTCACAAAAAAACAAAAAAACAAAACAACAACAACATAAAAGACAGGACTATACTGATTTGAGGTACATATTCTAGAGATGCAGGACAGGAGAGTGGTGGCAGTGCAGAAAGGAATGAAAACATCAGGAGGGAAGCAGGGGAGTTTATGTTGAAAGAGGCAAATTTTCTTTGAGAACATGAGAACCAATTCTTGATGGGCTCTGAGTGTCCTTTATTGAGAACAGGACATTTAAGTATGGCTTCCTGATTGTTTCTATTTCATAACTAGAAAACAAGGCCATTTGCTTTTAATGATAGATAAAAGGTATACTGGCTAGTTTTGTGTGTCAACTTGACACAGGCTGGAGTTATCACAGAGAAGGGAGTTTCAGTTGGGGAAGTGCCTCCATGAGATCCAGCTGTGGGGCATTTTGTCAATTGCCCCTTGTGGGTGGTGCCATCCCTGGGCTAGGGGCTTGGCTTTTATAAGAGAGCAGGCTGAGCAAGCCAGGGGAAGCAAGCCAGTATAGAACATCCCTCCATGGCCTCTGCATCAGCTTCTGCTTCCTGACCTGCTTGAGTTCCAGTCCTGACTTCCTCTGGTGATCAACAGGCATGTGGAAGTAAGCCAAATAAACCCTTTCCTCCCCAACTTGCTTCTTGGTCATGGTGTTTGTGCAGGAATAGAAACCCTGAGTAAGACAAAAGGTGAAGCCTTAAATATTCTACTTGAGTTTTTGGATATTTCCTCAAAAAAAAAAAAAAAGTCCATAAAACCATGAGAGTTTAACTATACCATAGTTCAATGGAATTTATAGCTCTCTACATAGTATCCTACCAAATGTGATATATATACTCTTCTTAGTGACCCATGGAAGCTTCTCTAAGATTTATCATATTCTAGGTCATAAAGCAAGACTTATAAAAATTGTAATAATTCCTTGTTTCTTATCAGATTAAAGAATAACTGGAAATCAACAGGCAAAACCACAGAAACTATCCATATACTTGGACACTAAATAATATTCTTTGGAATATCCCTGGGTCATGGAGTAAATTGAAGGGCAAACTGAAAATTCTTGCAATTAAATTGAAATAGTAGGACAAGAACCAGGCAGTTTTGAGAGGACAATGTAAAGTTCTGTGTTTACACACGCACACACTACACACAAAAGAAAAAGAAAATAAAAAAGTCTGAGAGATCTCAAATAAATAAACTAATGATTAACCTTAAAAAATTCTAGAAAAATAAGCAAAGTCAAATAATATACAGTAAAATTTAAAAACTAGTAAATGTATCCTACAGATTTTCTGAGCAGTGAATAGATTTATAGGCTGTTCCTGATTAAGATTCAATGAGGAGGAGATGAAAAATTGGGGGTAAGTAGATCATGGTGAATGAAGAAGAGAACATATGGGTCACAGGTATAAGAAACAGTAGAGGAAATGATGCAGAGTATGGGCAGAGAAAGGAAGCCTGTTCAGTGGAATGATCAGCTAAACTAAAACTGAACAGTAAAAATAAATAAATAAATAAAGATAATAAAAGAAAAATTAGGATTAGCAAATGATGTGAGATAGAAATAAACCTCAGTATCAGTTCTCCCTCGGGGAGTCGCTCCCCACTGATTGTTTTTTGGCAGTGTATCTACAGGCAGGTGGAAGGGCTATTATTCTCAATCACTCAGACAGACAGGTTGAGTTAGATGTTTTCTTCTGTATTAGTGACTTGTTGTTGTTGGGACCTAATAGCTGATAAACGCACCATAAGGGAAAGGGATTTATTCTGTCCTCAATTTGAGGGAGACATCCTATTACAGCAGCAAAGGCAAGTTGAAAGGAGACTGGCTGATCACATTGCTTTGGCAGTGAGGAATTCAACAGTGAGCAGGACATGAGTCTGTTTTATGAAGCATCATGGCTTCTTCATACTATATTTCCCCTAGAGAGACTCTATCTCCTAAAGATTCCACAAACCTCCAAATTAGTGCCACTTTCTGGGAACCAAGTGCTCAAACAGATGTACCTATGGAGGCATTTCAAATTCAACTACATTTTCTGATAGATTTTGTGGGGGAAATTTGCTGTTGGGAAATTCAACTTATCTTTCAAGGATTAGATTAAAATATTCTCTCTCCAAGATTTGAAATTTTATTCATACTAAACATGATTATATTTCTATATTGTAGTTTATTTTAGGTAAGTTTTTGGTGAAATTTCAGACAATTGTGATATTATCTCACTACCCTCTTTTTTAATATTTCCAATTACATAATAAAGCTTCTTAATGACAGTAGTGCACCGTAAACTTCCTTAATGAAACTTGACTTGAAGATAAAAGTCACTCAATTCATGACAGATTTTCACATGTGTTCCTTTAAGTAAAGAGGACTGCTGTTGTTTGTTCTAGAAACCCTTTGTTTAAGTATTGGGTTTTAGCTGTAAACACATATAGGACGGCAGTTATTTATATGAAATGTTTCATACATGATATAGGAAAAGGTAATGGTATAAAATTTAAAATGTTTGCATTTGCTAGTGCAGAGCAAATGTCCATGGAGTGACGTAACAATGTACAAACATTTGAGAGCCTCTGGAGCAATTTGGCACACCTCCAAAGTATGGAAGCAGGAAGGAAAACAGTTTAATTAGGACAAGCTCAGTGAGCTGTTTGGCTGTGTAATCGGAATGCACTGTACCAAAGCTGAGACTGTAGTTTACAAGTTGCATTTGCCTTCTGTTCACAGCAAATGGCAGTGAGGTCCACATAAGCAATGTGCGTTATGAAGATACAGGAGCATACACGTGCATTGCTAGGAATGAAGCCGGTGTGGATGAAGACATCTCTTCTCTTTTTGTGGAAGATTCTGCTAGGAAGACACGTATGTATTGAGCCCACCCCCCAACACACACACACACACACACACACACACACACACACACACAAATACACATACCATATTTTATAGATTTGTCCATTGCCATTTGCAACATGCACAGAACATAAAAACAAACCACTTCCGTTTTCAGAAAGATAGGAAATCTTAAAATACTTAAAACAGTTTGGATGATGTTTGAAAGCACGTGCAGTTTTCCTTGCAGCACCAACAGCAGTACAACAATGTATGTACGATGTTCCAGACCCTGGCTTTCTGTGTGCTCATGCAAGAATTTAAATCCTTAAAAAAAATCCCTTCCCCAAACAGTTTGTGAAATTTAAAGCCCTCCAATAATCATCTCTGTGTTTACATGCAGTTTTAACCTTGCCTCTTTCTGGGTCTGCCAGTGACATAGCCACCTTTGAAGCAGCAGCTATGATGTGACCTCTGCAGCAGATCCTCCCTGTCTCAGTGTCTAGTATAGTAAGAATTCTATGTCCTCATGGCATGTACCATATGATCATCTCTTGGGATTGGATAAAGGTGTACTGTACATAAACATTCAAAGTTATTTCACCTATACACACACCTGTACATATTTATAGTTCAGTGATCACTTGAATTCTTGAGCTGTGATGAACTCAGGCTAATTAGAGTATCCTTCAAATTAAACAGTCTATAATTTTTTCCTGATTACATTTGAATGTATCACTATTCTGTGATAGGGGATGCAGTGTTGCTAATTTTATCCATCCCATGTTGTCATGACAGTGGATACAGAAAGGAAATAATTAAAGTAGCACATTTGTGTTCATTACAGCTTAAGGTTTTTTATTAAGTGGACTTTAGGCAAAGGCTCAGCCATTTAAACTCACATTGACCCTAGTGTGGCAGTTTCATGACCTGGACTGGATGCACTTGAAAGGTTGTCACCTGTGCTCATTGATCAATTTTTGACAAGTGTAAATTTTGCAAGTTTCTGAGGTTTTATACCTCTTGCTTGGGGTGTATTTCTTTTAGCCTAAAAACTAGCAACATCCACTGTTACATCAATGTTCTCAGGTAAGTATGAGTGAGCAAGAAGGACGCTACTGAGACCTGGTAATCAGTACAATTTTTATAGTTTTTATTTTCTGGGAACAACAATCATCATTATAAGGAAATATTTAAGTAGAAAAGCTTTAAGCCAGAAAAGTAAAAATGAAAGCCAACCTGCCAATAGAAACAAAGTCCATAATTTCTTTATTTTTTTATTTTGTCTACTAACTAAATTTTAACTTGATTTTTCTTAAAACTTAATTATAAAGAACTAAAATCTTGCTTTTCATTTGTTATTTATAACTATATTTATGAAATATTTTACTTTATTATTCTGATTTTCTTTTTAATGCCATGCATATGATGTTGATATAAAAATAGATTATAGAAAGTACTTATAAAGTTATATTTGTTATTATAGTTATAAAAGAATTCAAACTGAGCTTGAGTGTGCTCAACTTTATGTGATAGGTTTCTGTGGACCTAGTGAAGTTTCAGGTACAGTGTACACTTTTGAAATTCTGAACAGCAAAGTAGAGCTGAATTTAAGGAGAGGCTATCCTATGGAAATAGATGTCTTTTGGTTATCTCTAAGGCTTAACTTCTGGTTTTTCTTAGGAACTTAGAGACAGACATTTCCAATTGGACATCTGTTTTTCAGAAAGTCAAAAAACCTGACACAGCATTTTTTTTAATTCCAAATTCATGCTTTTACAAGAAAAATAATAACTTTTTGTCTTTTATTTATTTATTTATTTATTTATTTATTTATTTATTTTTATACTCCATATTTTATCTGTCCCCACCCCTATCCACCCTCCAACTGTTCCACATCATATACCTCCTCCCCACCCCCTGTCTCCATGAGGATGTCACCATCCTCAACCCCTCACTCAACCTGACCTGTAAACTCCCTGGGGCCTCTAGTCTCTTGAGGGTTAGGTGCATTATATCTGACAGAACACAGATCTGGCAGACCTTTGCTGTATTATGTGTTGGGGGCCTCATAACATCTAGGTTAAGTGTTTGAGAGATTTCAGGATCCAGGTTAATTGAGACTGCTGGTAATCCTACAGGGCCGCCCTCCTCAGCATCTTCCAGCCTTTCCCTAATTCAACAACAGGGATCAGCAGCTTCTGTCCATTGGTTGGGTACAAATACCTACATTTGACTCTTCCAGCAGCTTGTTGGGTCTTCCTGAGTGCAGTCATAATAGGTCCTTTTTTGTGAGCCTCAGTAATAGTGTCAGGTTTTGCCCCCCCACCCACCCACCCAAGCTGGATCCCACTTTGAGCCTGTTTCTGGACCTTCTTTTCCTCAGGCTCCTCTCCATTTCTATCTCTGCAGTTCTTTCAGATAGGAACAATTATGGGCCAGAGTTTTTGACTGTGGGATGGCAACCCTCTCCCTTACTTGATGCCCTGTCTTCCTGCTGGAGGTGGGCTCTATAAATTCCCTCTTCCTACTGTAGGGCATTTTATCTAAGATCACTCCCTTTGAGTCCTGAGAGTCTCTCACATCCCAGGTCTCTGGTGCATTCTGGAGGGTCCCCCCTAACCTCCTACCTCCAGAGGTTGCCTGTTTCCATTCTTTCTGCTGGCCCTCAGGGCTTCAGTCCTTTTCCTTCACCCAATACCAGATCAGGTTCCCTTCTCCCCGCCCACCCACCTAGCCCTCATCCACTTTTCCTCTGAGGTTCCTTCCTCCCTCCACATTTGTGGTTGCTTTCTTCTCCTTCCCAAGTGGGAATGAGGTGTCCTCAATTGGGCCCTTCAGTTTGTTACCTTTTTGAGTTCTGTATCTTGGGTATTCTCTACTTTTTAAAAACTTTTCCAAAAGCAATTCAAAGCAATATGTCCTTTTAGAAGTAACATCACACACACACACACACACACACACACACACACAAACACAAATGACTGGTAGAATCAAAAGAATACTTTTCACAAGAGAATAGGGTTGGATAACCTGCCAGTTCTGTGATTTGAACCTGTCACTTCCCTCTTTGAGCTTCATTTCCTTCTACTATAGTAGGAAATAAAAATGAGCAAACTAAGAAGTTTTGGTTGGAATATATACATATATGTAGTTAATGATGTTCTTATCAGATTGGTAAGCATACAGGAGTATTCTCTGACTCCTGCTAAGTCTCTCAAAATAGTTTTGGGATACTTGTTAGCAAGTTTTCATTTTAAATAAAAAAAACCTAGAAAATCCAGTGACTAGTGGAAATCAGAATTTCTCTGCTGAATGATGCATATAAATATAAAATACATGTAGTTATAGATGGATATGAGTACATACACATGTTTATTGACACGAAAACATACTTGAAATATTTCTTTTCTCATCTAAGAAGAATAAACTCTGCTCTCTGAAAACTGACATATTTTTGTTTATTGTGGATTTTGAAATATTTTAAATAAAGTTCATATTCTCTCCACTCCACAAAATCATTTGTATTACAGAATGAGTCAAACCAAAGCTGCAAGTCCAATCACTTCACATTTAAGAACTGTTGGTGAAGATGGCTGGGTGTTCATCTTCAGCTTCCTTTCTGAAAGCTGTGGTGAAGGATGGAGCTTCTATTTACAGTATAACACTGAAGGAAGATTTAGTTGCTCAATAAATTGCAAAATATACACTTTGTTTAGTGACAGCCTTGTAGCTATGAGCCAGCTATTTCATATATGGTAGGACAGGGATAGTACTATCAATCACAGTTTCCCCATAGTTCATTTGCTAGCATCATGACACAGTTGAGAGAATAATTCGAGAAAAGCGTCAGATGGGCAGCAACTCAGAAAGGACTTTCAACTTTTATCTTGTGAGCCACAGAGCTTGATTTTGTCAGCAAACTCCACTGAAAGTTTTTTTCAGTGAGAAACTGAATTGCAAAAAGAGAACTACTAACTGACATCTTGACATTTATTTTTTTAAGTTAAGAGTGTACTAAGTAAGATTCAATGAGTGAGTCATAGGTGAATGTGTGGTGCTTGTAACAGAAATTAGAAGAGGGTAATATGAAGTGCATGTGTGGATTTAGACAAGGGACATATGCTATTTATAAGAAAACATCTCGCATGTGGCAAATGCTTTACACATATCCACTCCCAGCAGTGCCCAGCTGGCAAAGGCTCACCTTCAGGGTTAAAGTACAGGAGGAACAATATGTTGGCCATAGGGAGTATTGAAGCTACTGCCTACATAAATCCAAGCAAGAATTACATCACATCTGGCCCGAACTCTAGAAAGAAATGGGGTTAATACAGCTAATTGATCATGGTGAAACATGATTTATAAACATACTGTATTGTAGTTATTTTGTATATTGTAGTCTAAAATTATTGAACATGCTCTGATGAGGTATGTATTATGTGTACCTTCCTTTTTCAGTGTCACCTTGTTACAGTTGACAATGATAGCTTACTATAATAATCCTTTTACAAATTATATATATTAAAATCTTTTTAAGTATTTTGAGACAGAGTATTTGTGGGTTCCTTTGACTATCCTGGAATTCACTCTGTAGACCAAGCTAGCTTCAAACTAATAGAGATTTCCCTGCCTCTGTCTCCTAAGTGCTGGGAATAAAGATATGTGCCACCACTGGCTGACATGAAAGGGGCCTTTTCTGTTAACAAGATTTAATATATTTCCTTAAGTATTTAATTATGAAACAAAAATTAAGATTCTTGAGGAGCGTGTTTATTTTGAGAAGTAAATTAGTTCTAAAACTGAATGCCTACTCCTGTTAGTGCAATCTACTAAATAGCTTCCTCTTCCGAATTCATTTGTATCACTGTGTCAGAGTACTGCCAAAGCTATTTAAGGCCAGTTCAGAATGTATTTTCTCTTCTGTCATCTGTCCATCACCCTTGAGCTTCACATCCATTGGTATAGTACAGACTGTCTCTTCCACTGTGTTCGCTGTGCTACAGCCCATAGAAAGGCTTACAAGCCTTAACTTGGGGATTCCTACAGAACATTTAACATTCTGTCACTTTATAAGAATGATCTAAATGGGTTAAATTCTACATCAAGTTACTTGTATGAATAAATCATTTAGACATATGATATTCAATATATAAAATTGCAGTAGCTGTAATTTAACTTATAAAGACTTAAGTATATGATAAAATGCAGTTATTTATACAAAAAAATCTTAAAACATATTTTTAAGATTATAGTTTCTTTAAAATATGTGTGTGTATATGTGTGTGTGTACATGTGTGTGTATGTGTGTTATGTGTGTGTGCGTGTGTATATGTATGTGTGTATGTGTGTGTATATGTGTGTATATGTGTGTATGTATTTGTGTGCATGTGTGTGTGTGTGTGTGTGTTCTCACATGGGTGCAGGTGACCATAGTAGTCAGAAGACTGTTTTGAATCTTCTAAAGGTAGAGATACAAAAAAGCTGGTTATAGGCTGCCCCAGATGGATGCTGGGACCTGAAATCTAGTTCTTCAGAACAGCAAGCTCTCAGAACCCTGAGTCTTTTCTCCAGCTCTACAAAGCCTCTAAAGATATGCAAAACTTTATGGTATGTTTGTCTATCTTAAAAGAAGAAGAAAGTTGGGTTTTTGTTGTTGTTGTTGTTGTTTTCTTCTTTTTTTCTTTTTATTTTTTTTTTCCGAGACAGGGTTTCTCTGTGAAGCTCTGGCTGTCCTGGAACTCACTCTGCCGACCAGGCTGGCCTAGAACTCAGAAATCCACCTGTCTCTACCTCCCAAGTGCTGGGATTAAAGGCATGCGCCACCACTGCCCAGCAAGAAGAAAGTTTTAAAGTGGCTTAAAGCATGGCATTATTTAAGTATGACGATGCAAACCTGGAGGCAGAGCTGATTCTTATATTCTAAGTGTATAGATTCATTCATGAGAAAGGGGAAATTCATAAAAGGATGGTTGTATGGATTAAAAGAAATATCATGCATGCCTGTATTAAAATTTTATAATCAAGTGAACATTATATTATAAATAATAATAATTAACAATAGTAAGTTGAATGAAATAAATATCTGATAAGCTTTTATTATTCTATAGGATTTATCTTTGTTGTCAGTTAATATTCATGATATTTAATTTAACACTATCATATCCATGAAGTAAATTGTATAATAAATCTTTTCAGTTGCTGCCAGTACATGCTCAAATAATCTGCCTTATCACTCAGTATCTGAAGCCTATACCTGTAAACATAATATTGTTTCCAATGATGTTGATTTACTCTATTTCTAATAGGTGATCATTTTTATACAATAACAGCACTGGGCCATGTAATGTGGAATATATGATCTGAATGTTACTAAATTGTCAAGTTCATAGCAATTGTGAACAGTTACAAATCACTATTTCCCATGACAAATATAGATGAAATCTATCTTATTTTACTTTATTTATTTCCTTGAATTTATATGCACATATTGTACATTTGAGGTTTGCTACACTAATAACATATTATATAAAGCACATTTATTATTTAATGACATATTTTATTTATATATTTTTGGCATGATAACTAACTTTAATACAGTGGCATTGTTCAACATAAAATCTGTATAAGCTTTGAAGTAAAAGCAAAAGATAAATAAGTGCAATAAGAAATTATGGTTTGTGTATTTTAGTGAATCTGAGCATCTATCAGAAAGAAATTAATTAAATGAAAATGTAGAGCTTTGCAATGGAATGCTCGGTTATTATTAGAATTAATGATGTGTGTCTGTATATTTATATTTAAAGATATACACAGTGTTATGAAAACAAAAGTGCATATATATTGGTTCTCTAAAATTACATTTAAAAATCCTGAAATATATTGTAGAAAAAATGCCAAAAATAATGCATTGAAGATATCACAAATAAAATTAATGTATATGTTTGTATTTTAAAATTATTGAATTATTTCTAGTGATAACCATAGAAAACATTTTACTTTTCCATGTTAGATAATTTTTAAAAATCCATGAAATTTTTGTTGATGATATTGAGGTAATTGTATCCCTTTCAAGAATCTCTAATTCTAAAACATGCATGTAGTTTAGGGAACTCTTGACATATAACTGCGTGCTTAATTTTCTTTTTATTAATCATTTTATTCATTTACATTTCAAATATTCCCCTTCCTAGTTTCCCATCCACAAAACCCCCATCCCTTATCCCATCCCCCATTTCCCCCTTTCCCTTTGCCTCTATAAGGGTACTCTTCCACCGACCTACTCCTGCCTCACTGCTCTAGCATCCCCCTACACTGGGGCATCAAGACTACACAGGACCAAGAACCTCTCCTCCCCATTGATGCCAGATAAGGCAGTCCTCTGCTACACATGTATCTGGAGCCGTGGATCCCTCCATGTATATACTTTGGTTGGTGGTTTAGTCCCTTGGAACTCTGCGTAGTCCCGTTACTTGATAATGTTCTTATGGAGTTGTAATCCCTTTCACCTCCTTCAGTCTTCCCCCTATCTCTTCTAGTGGGGTTCCCTGGACTCAGTCCAATGGTTGGCTGTGAGTGTCTGAGTATTAATCAGGTGCTGGCAGAACCTCTCAGGGAGCAGCCATACTAGGCTCCTGTGAGCAAGTGATTCTTGGCATCAGCTATAGAATGGCATTTTGGTGTCTGCAGATGGGATGGATCCCTAGGTGGGGTGGCCTCTCGATGGCCTTTCCTTTATTCTCTGCTCCATTTTTATTTTAAAAAGTACAACCACAATTGTCTCATAATTTTCTGAGTTCTCTGCAAAGAAATAATTCAAATATAATATAAATATACAAAAAATAAAGATAAAATGTGTCTTTGAAACAGCCAGGTAGGCATGAGAGGTTGGAATGAGACACTTCCTTTCAGTTTTGTGATGTCAACTTATGTCATGTATATTTATTAACAATGTGCAGAAATGTTAGGCTACTACATGCAATCTTATTAACCATGTGCAGATGAAATGTCAACCTATTAACATGCATTTCATTAACTGTGTCCAGAAATGTCAACCAATGGCATGGATTCTTATTAACCATGTATGGCGAGGTCAGTTATACACCTATATCCTTTTGACCTATGATTTCTTAACCAGTAACTGTAATGGGTAGCTAGAAATCTTTTTGTGGATGTGGACAACACACATATTCCCCATAATTTTCTCTAATTCTGACAGGGGTGGGCTGTGGGAGATGTGCCAGGAAGAATGATTACTCTCCATCCCTATTTTACAACTACGTTCATGCTTTCATATATGCATTACACATGAAGTTTTAAATATTAAATACCTCAAAAGACACCTAAATCATTCATGAAATTATATCCTCAGTGTAATGGCCATTCTTTACTTTGATCACTGTCTTTCTTTGAGTGTATTTATTCTCATCCCTACCATTTTGAACATTGAATCTGTGCAAAAAATAGATGTAATATCTTTAACAAGTTATACTGGAAAGCCAATATTTTTCTAAATGTTTTTGATTCATAATACTGTAGTTATTCTTTTATTTTTTTAAAGATGTATTTATTGTTATATGTAAGTACACTGTAGCTGTCCTCAGACACACAAGAAGAGGGTGTAAGATCTCATTATGGGTGGTTGTGAGCCACCATGTGGTTGCTGGGATTTGAACTCAGGACCTTCGGAAGAGCAGTTAGTATTCTTACCCGCTGAGCCATCTCACCAGCTCAAAATTATTCTTTAGAGAAAAAATGTACATTGTAATTTTAATAATATATTATTGTCAAGTA
This sequence comes from Mastomys coucha, assembly GCF_008632895.1. NCBI lineage: Eukaryota > Metazoa > Chordata > Mammalia > Rodentia > Muridae > Mastomys > Mastomys coucha. The sequence goes on from NW_022196898.1 coordinate 25,894,735, forward strand.
AAGGATAGAATCTATGTGTATGCTTAAAGTTCATATTACTTACTAATTATGATTATATTATTAAATTTACTTACTAAGTTTGATTATATTATTTTAATGCTAGAATATGATTTCAGGGTTATCTTCGATAATGTTGAATGAAATGTCAGAGGAAACAATGTGGATATGTTATCTTTTTATTATTTGTGTATTTATCATAGAAATAGACCTGATGTCTAGTCGAGCCTCCACTTCCTATATTGATGTGACTGTCTTCCCTTAGGCTGTATAGTGCAGAGATTGTCTGTGTGTGCTATGTGTCTGAAGAAAAAAAAAAGATATGAATCCCTAGGGACACAGCCATACAAGTAACACATGGGAAAGTATTGTGTTAATTAAATGCATAATACAGATGAATATACAACCAAAATGCAAACTTCCATGTAGTTTTAAGAAGACATTACAGAGACAAGGAAGCCTGAATCTCCCATGTCCTGATTCACATGAAATACCCCTTACTTTTAAAGGAAACATCTATTAAAACCAAAGGGTAGTAGCTCTTCAATTTTACAATAATAAGAAATGTTGAACAAAATTTCAGGGGACATGGAGAGCTGTGGTGGAATGTTAATCCAGAAGCATGGCTGCTTCTGCAAGGGATGGCATCCAAAGATATGATCCAGTGGGAATGCAGACATGCTACATACCTTTACTCCTTCTGGCTGGAATACAAACCTTTACTGCCTCTGGCTGGAATACAAACATTTACACCCACTGGATGGAATATAGACAGCACTTTGTACATACCTTTGGTTTCTCTGGCTATAATACAAGCCTTTAATACACACCTTTATTCCCAAGCAATTATGTTTAATTAGGTGAAGACAAAATGATGAATCAGAGAAATATTTGACAGAATGAGTCAGAAATAGGATAAGCCCAACTCTCATAAGAATAGACAGGAAAGAGAGACTACTTAAATAACAATGAGGAAAAGTTGACTTATTTCAGATTGGATGGTGAAGGTGAGGATTCAGTGGATTTAGGTTCAGTACAGTTTAGTAAAGAATAGAGCAGTTGAGTTTGAAGCAATCTTTCCACAGAATGCAAATCCACCAGAAGTAGAGAGAAGTCAATTTGAATCAGTCAGCTTAAGAGGGGAGTTTGAACCAGAACAACTGAGTTGACCTAGCTAACCAGACTTTAGAATGAACTAGAAAGATTGAGTTTATTGATTAGTAAGTCTTGGAGGCTGATAGATTCTAGACCTACGTTAAAAGATGGAAGCTGGAAGCTGAATCTTTCAGGATCCGGGCTTATAGAAACTTAGATAGTACAGAGGTTAGAAGGTCTCAGGCCCAGGCCTAGAGATAGAACCACTCGGCTTATCTCAAACCATGTAGTTGTAAATATCTCCTTTTATCACTTCATCTGAAGAAATAAAAGTTATATGTACATTTACAGAAGAGATGTTTACATCACAGGGAACAAAACTAGGTACAGACTGCAGCCACCATGCTCATCCTTTGTAAATAGCATTGGCATAAACTTCTGGACTTAATTTGCCTACAACTCATAGACAGAAGTCATACACATTAGAGTCATGAGATTGTTCTGCATTTTGGTATTATTTAGGATAAAACCAGTATGTTCTGAGTTTTATTGTTTTTACAGTAAGTTCCCTTTGTATTTCCTTTTCAAATGTCCATTACAAACAAATTGATTTTTATTTACATAAACTCTTTACGATATCCATAATTTGATTAATACAGTATTTGTGAGAGATGGGAGGGTTGGGTCTGACTCTTACTGTGTAGTATAATCCAATCTCAACTCATGACCCTTCTGCTACTGCCTACAAAATGCCTGGCTAGTTCATGCCATATAAACGTCTGTGAACCTAGTTATCTTGCAAATTGTTTGAATTATTAAACTTTAGACTTTACCATTCATTTATTAATTAGCAGCTGAAAATATACATTCACAGAGTTCAGATTCCCAGTAAGAATTCTTATTTTACAGAGAATGAAATATCTACAGAAAACAATACATTTGTTTATTCATAGTTGCATCTGTTTGAAACAAACATGTTGCTGATATTCAGTATTCAATACTGAATAAATCATTTCTCCATATTCAAAAACCTCAAATTTAGTTCAGGTTACATTTATATTAAAGCATCATATAACATGGTAGCATGATCACCACTAAGACAAGGGTGACAATTCACTGAAACAGAAAACAGGTGTGGGAAGTTGAACAATTCTTCCATTTGGGTTAGAGACCTAAGAAGAGACTGAAGCAAGGGAAGAATCACGAAGCCCACTCTACATTAGGTTGCCTTTGGGATTACTCTGTAATATTGCTATAACATAATCACCTATAATTGGCAAGACTAGGTTAATACAGACTAATAGAACAGGACTGGAGTAGTTCACATTAAGAAAGGCATAGTTGTTGTATTCTGAAAATGTGAACCAGTTTTATACTCATTTATTATTGAGACTTTCGTAAGATTTATTACAATATGTAAGATTTCATTTCTTTGTTTTGCTGGATTTTACTTTTAATATAACAGCCCCTTGTGTGTTTCTTTTTATCATTTGAATAAGAGTTAGACTAATTTCAATCTCCATCATAGTAAAATAGAGTTTTCTTGTGTGTCCTCTGTTTAATCTCAGGGGAACCTCTGTATTAGAAACTCATTACACATCTCTGCTGACATACAATAATGTGGGCTCATGGTATATAGCTGGCTTATCTTCTGTTCATCTTCTAACAACTGCTGGGCACAATGCAGAATTTAAAAAGCTACTACAATTTTCTTTATTAGCTTACTCAGGCTTCTAAGAAGAAAATCAATATTTTTAAAAAGAGTACTTCATAATGCATAAGCATATAAAAATAATCAGGGACTACATATTTGTCTTTAGGCTTCTTATGTTTGTTTAGTTCACTGTGAACATAAAACAATTCTCACGCCATAAAGAGCTGGTTGTGATGAAGCCTAGTAGATCTGCAACTTTTCATGTGCCTCTGTGACTCGGACTAGTCTTGTGAGGGGATACTTTCGGCCGGAGAGCTTCACTTAAATACATATTGGATAATGCTTAAGAAAATTTCTTGGCCAATACATCCATTGACTTTCAAACCATTAACTTAATTCCAGTTATTTCCTCCATCTGATTTTACGAAATACATATGCTATTTTACATTTTTAGATTTAATTGTGACACAGAATAACGTCATTGAAGGCATTAGTAGAAATAAATATCTAGCAGACCTGGTGATCTGAAACCCTTGACAGTGTCTAGCATATGCAAACAGCTCAGCTGTTTCACATACTTGCACTTGTCATTATTGCTTTGCATTTAACAATAGATAAAAATCACCATTAAAAAAAACTGTAAAAAAATATTCTGAATATATTCCTCTTAAAGTGATAAAAGCAATTTAGTTGTTTTATACTAATTATCAAAATGACTTAAAGTGCAGCATTTTTATAATTTATCTGCTCAATTTTAGAAGGTACAAGAACTATTTGTTTAATATGTTACTTTACATTTTAAATATATTTTACTGTTAAAATTTACTAAGTTCTTGTTTGTAGTTTTATTAAAGTCTGGTCATTTTGTTTCCAATAGTGTGAGTGTGAGGAATATAGGATTTGAGGAATGTATGTACATAGACAAACTGCTTGTTTCTTCTTATACATCATGCATGATAATACTTTATTTCTAGAGTCTGTGTGCTTTCAGGAGGTTGCACAGAAAACCCTCAGAGTAGACACCAGCATTCTTTGTCCAGAAGCTTCTCTCCACTCTGCTGGTAGACTGAGCTTATTTGATTTGGTTGCATCTTCTCTGTTAAATATCTTTGACCCACTTCCCTTGAGGTCTGTCTAAATAACAGCAACTGCCAGGGTGTCACTGTTGCTGTTGCTCATTCCTTATTTTTTTTTAAATTAATCATTCCATTCATTTAATCTCAAATGATATCCCACTTCTTTGTTACCCTTACACCAACTCCCCATCCCACATCCCCCTCCCCCTCCCTTTGCCTGTTTGAGGTTGCTACCCCACCCCCACCCACACTTTCCTGACCCACTGCTCTAGTATCCTCTATGCTGGGGCATCAAACCTCCACAAGATCAAGGGCCTCCTGTCCCATTGATGTCAGACAAGGCCATCCTCTGCTACAAATGTACCTGGAGCCATGGATCCCTTCCTATACACTCCTTGAATGGTAGTCTACTTCCTCGGAGCACTGTGTGGTCCAGCCAGCAGATGTTGCTCATTCTTATGCCCTTCTGGTGTTGAGAATAGATAATGCATCTGGCTTCAGTCTCTTTATAGTTCAGATGCTATTGTTGTGGAAGCATGGATGGCAAAGTGGAGAGATACAGCAAGGACTATAGAAGAATCAGGCAGGGTGATCCTTTGACCCTTGCCCAACATTCATTATCTAGGGAAACAATTTGAAGTAGTCATCTAACAGTAGAAGCATTAATATTTGAAAGGGAAATAAAAGAGATACTATGAGCCACAGACTCTAAGTTGTTTAAATTTGTGGGCTAGCACTGCCTTCCTCGTACTCAATCTTGGATATCAATATTTACTATGCTTAGAAAGTTGCCTCTAGATTTAAAGCATTTCTGCTGGTAAGTGGATATAGTTAGAAACAGTAATTAAGATCACCCTTGAAGTTCTTGCTCTGTGGAGTTTCCAGCCATATTGCCTCACCTTTGTCTTTTATATGTAAATTATGTTGTATGTCACTTGTGCCTTGTCACTAGCATGTCATTTGTGTATCATCACTAGCCCTCATCAGAAGCCTCTCTTTTTAGTAAACAGAAGCTGGTTAAATTCTGAGTCCTATATTACTTCCAAATCTGGCTTTAATTGTAACAGATGTCTATATTTTTACGTTACATGTTGATATTATTTGACACAACTGTACATATTTATGGATGCCTAGTGATACTTACATATATTTCCAGAAATTAGATATTCATTGTGCTCATCTCCTTGGATTCTTATAATTTTTATGTTATGAGAAAATTCAAAATTCTGTTTCCACTTATTTTGAAGCCTACAATCGAGTGAAGCTACATTCCTCTACCAGCATAAATGCTTTGGATCTAACAACAGCAATGTACTTGTTGAAAACTGACGTTGAATTTGTAGCAAAAGTCATCTTGACAACCTCATAAAGCTACTTCACCCAGAATTTATGCAAAAAAACAGTAGCTTTTTAAACTGAAATGACTAGAGTACTGGGAAATGAGTTAAGAATTTTGATATTGTGGAAAATATTGTGAGAGCAGGTGGATGTATTTTATTATAATTAATTAATGTATATTATTGATATGAGCACAGTCATGTTTAGGGCATCAATGCCACAGATCCACGGGAATGGCAAAGCTTTCCCTGAACCAGGCTCAGAAGAAAGACAGAGTTTTTACCTCATTAGAATAAGGATGTTAACAATGTATGCAGAAATTATCATCTGGAAGTTCCTCCTTCCAGACAACTACAACCTGAGACTGCTCTTGTATGGAGACCTCCTACCTGAATTAGTTAACCCACCTCCTCATCCATGCTTTACAATAATTGTGCTGTGTTTCTATAGTCCAGAGGCCCCATAGTTCCATAACACACAAACTCTGACTCATGTATAACTTCATAAATGCAAAAAACGACAGGCTAAAGCCTACACTGAATGTCCTCCATGGCAAAACAAGATCACAAAGCAAGGAAATATTAGAGAAAAATCTCAGACACTGGCTCAAAGACATTGTTTAATCTTAACTTAGCTGGTAGTGCTATCTCTAACAACAGCCCAAACAACAAATAAACAGCAGTGGAAAAAAGTAAAAAAGTGTTTATGTTTGAAGTTAAAAAAAAAAAGAAAGGAAGTCACCTCTAAAATCCATGTGCAATTTGACTATTAATATATGCAGATTAAGCTAGACCTGGACTTGGACATTTCATGTTAAAATTTCTATGGCTGACCTTGACTTGAACTAGTTTTCCCTGCATGATTTTTCAAGGAGGTTTTATATAGGCAAACTGAATAATAGTTTGTGGAGCTCTACATCAGGTGTTGTGCTTTATAATATTAGCTTGAAAATGACCAAGTATATTTTGGCTTTGCTGAAGTCCATGTTGTTCTGATAATCTGTGTATTTATGGCCCAAAGAGGAAACCCTCACCTGTTTTGGTACTAGTGATAAAATCCAGGATTTGTTCGTGTTTGTAAGACTGGGTGCTTCTCTTGGCTTGTATAAACTTTAATTTTCCATGGCCAATACTTTTACAGAGCCACAGATCTCACTTCATCTGGGATTTTTTTGCATGCAATTAATTGCCGGTCGTAGACTTGCTGTGTCTGAATAAACTTTTTCTCACTTTAAAACTTCTGTGAAGTCTATGCTGACATTATGTAGTGGTCAGGATAGATTCTTACTCAGTATCTTGAGAGCCTTGATTCTTATTAAGTATCTTGAGAACCTACATTAGACAATCAGTGACTTACACCCTCTCACGGGTACCTCTCTTAGCTTGCATAAACTCTGATTTTCCATAGTCCAGGATCCACCTCACACTACCATCTGCTGTGCAATCTCAAGGTGTCTGTCTTCTCTACTCTACATTTACTGAGAGTTTCTTATTGCCATTACAACCATCCCCCCAGCACAATAATTGGATTATTCTATCTCATCACTTTCAACCTGGGTCTACCATTTCCTGACTGGATTATCTTCTAGTAAAGATACCAGCCACTGCAGCTTAGTTTGTTATAATAAGACACAGGTTTGGACTCCAGCAACTGGGAATTTCTTTCATTCATGATAAAAAGAAAGTTAGTTTCCTTTAAATGTATCTTTTAATCAGGCAGGTGGAAGGCAATGAATCTGACATAGCTAATATAATTTCTAGCCTAAAAATAGGATTTAAAAATATCTCATTTCTTTTCCCATATGTACATATAAAGAAATTTCATGTCCTATAATGCTAACCATACATATTTTTAGACACATTAAATTTTTATCTTAAGCTTGTCTTTTTACATTTGCTTGGTAATGTAAACGTTAAGTCATTTTCTTAAATCTAAAAGGAAAGCAGACAATAAGACATTTAGCTTAAATGTTATGCTCACAAAAATGCACTTCATCAAAAAAAAAATCTTTTAGCCATAAAAACTGTAAGCTTTCAGAGTAGGAGAAAGGCAAGGAATGGGAATCCTTAGATGAAACTCAGACAGTTTAAACAGGCAGAGACAAAGCAAACAGCTCTTGTGTACTCTGGTACAGCATTATGTCAATTAAGTGTCTTACTATTATTGCTTTCATAATATTCTTACTCTGCAAATGTACTTCCTTATAGAGCATATAAATATGAGAACCATCATTTTAAAGAGAACCTCAGCTTCTTAATATACAAAGTGAGGGAAATCGGTAAAGTAATTAATAATAGAATATTAAAATGCCAAAGACTGGCATCTGTCCTATTGATCTGCATTTTCAATGGAAGTCATTTATTATCTTTGGATGTAATCCTGTATTCAAGTTACTTAGTAACTAAGTATTGAGGTATGTGAGATTCATACTTTTTTAAAAAATTACTATTAAATTTTATGTCATATTATGGAAGAGACTAAGTCTAAACTATTTCTAGTCAGGGAAGCTTTAGGTAACATACAAGAACTACTTTATAGTGAAATGAATAAAATTATTCATTAAAAAAGATCTGCTAGTTAAAGAACTCTGGTGGAAGATTCAGGAAGACATAACATTGGGTGACATTTGCTCAAAATATGTGCAAAGATGCTTTCAGATGATTAATTTTCAAACTTATTAATGTACTATAATTTATATTTAAGTATTCTAATTTTGTAAGGTTTGTCCATTTTTGATTGCCCAAAGGCACATATCAGTAATCATCTACCTGAATCAACTCTATGAGAAAGTTTACATACAGTTATGGTGCTGCAGAGAACATGCAGGAAATCTCTTGGCAAAAACAGTTTCCAAGAAAAGGGCACACCTATCAGTTATCCAATAATGAATGGTTATCTCTGAATTGTCATACACACAAGTAACATTATATAGACTGATCACATCATATTTATATATATTGAGCATGTTATATTGAAGGATATATGCATATAAATTCTATACCAGTAATAATAATTAATGAAAAAGTGGCCATAATTTTTCCCTTTTTTTAATTGACTATTTTATATATTTACATTTCAAATTTTATCCCCTTTCCTGATTTCCCCTGTGGAACCCCACTATATGATCCCCAACCCCACCTGCATCTATGAGGGTGGTCTCCCTCCTACCCACCCACTCACACCTCACTGCCCTGGCATTCCCCTAAACTTCACAGGACCAAGGGAGGCCACAAAATTTGAAAAGGACAAGAACATGATTACAAAAGGGTTTGAAGTGAGAAAGGGAAGTGGGGAAGTAATGTAATTATAACCTAAAAATACAATTTTCAAAACTCTGAAAATACACCTAACACATGCAGTAATATGTATTAATGGAATTAGGTAAGTAAAGTACAAATGTCATAGCAATCATACACACACCTTACCTGTGTAATGCATATATCTTTATGACTGACAGAAGTTTGTGGAGTCCTCTCATGTTGTGTTGTCCTCTATTCCAGAAATATATTTAGATTTATAACTAATGAAAAATAAAATACCTTTGAAATGGTAGAAATCTATATTCTAAAACTTTACAAAATGGAATATTTGAAGACTAGCTAGATATGCTAATGTAAAGGAAGAAGTATGGTACAAAATTTTCTTTCCATATTACATACTTAGGATTGGATCAAAAATACTTGTCTACTTATGTATATTTCATATAAACACTGGAAAAACCTATGGCAATATGTGTAATAGAGGAATCTTAGTTATTTGATGGGAATAATTATAGTGAAAGTAATCTTTTGTACACATTGTGGTATCAATCATAAGGTGTGGGTACTAAGTGGCAACTCTGACAGTGTTCTGCATTTCTAATCACAGCTATGTGCACATTTAAATTTTGTAATATCTGAACATTATATATAATATAATATAATATACATATAATATTCAGAATCCAAGTCTGAATACATACATTCATAAAAAACATACATTAATAAGTGTAGTATTCCACATTTTGTATAACAGGAAATCATTAATATACTCTAGTGTTCATGGGGGAAAATATTTTTAGTGTGTTCTACTTCTTCCAGAAGAAGAATATTAATTTTTTTCATTTACTTTCTATCTTTCTACATTACTTACCTGTGTGACAAACTTTATGTGTACTTTTATTGAATACTTATGATAACATAACTCCCATTTCTCACAGAATGTATTTCTTAGTCGTAACAAGCTGGCTCGTACCTGTAATAACTGCATGTCACTATCAGGAAGACTACTGAGGATTTGAGGCCAGCCTGGTCTACCTGATTAGTTCCAGATAAGCCAGGGCTATGGTGTGAGACCCTGGGTAAATCAATCCAATAAACAAACAAATACTGACAAAAATGTGTAATTTTGGCTTCAAATGTGTGTGCTACATTGATTAAAGAAAAATGAAACTGTCAAAGCACTCAGATAATAATTGTATGTGCCAGCAATTTCTGTTATTTAACTCTTTGTTTAGTCAAAGAAATTATAAAAACTGAATTTGTAATTATAGGAGTAAACACTATTTTCCATTTTTCTGTATTAATATTTTAACTGTTTATTGGTTTAGTCTCTATTCAGTATTTATTAATCCTATTATTAGTGTGAACAAAAGTTAGCAAAATATTTTTATATATAGTGTCATTTTGCCTTGTTTAAAACAATGAATGCATGTGTTACATAAAAATAACTACAAACTGTGTTGAGAATTGATTATTTTCCATAAATCTGCCTCATTACAGGGATTTCATGTTACCAATTATAAAAATTTGTGAAATAAATTTTTTGTTCACTTTAAACTGTTAACCAATTCAATGGTTTTAACTACCAATGATTCCTCTAAACGTGTTCCTAAAAAGCTAACTTAAATATTCTCGTTTTAAGTGAAATAAACGGGTTCTTAGGCCATTCCAAAGTCTTTGTTCCAAAAAGTAGACTGTTGAAACCAATAGACTGCTGAGCTATGGATGTCTTGCAGGCGCCTGGCATCACTTACACATGATTTTTATCTTTTTGCTCCCTAGAATGTTAACCTTGTTAGTGGTCATTCATATCACAAGTCAACTAACTTTAACTGATTTGCTTTTCTCTTCTCTTTCTTTTTTGACATGCTGCAGTAGCTAACATATTATGGAGAGAAGAAGGTACTAAATTTAATTGATTTTTTTATATTACCATAGCTTTTTTTTCTTAACTTTTACTATATTTGCAGATGATCCTTCATTTAAATATTGGGATTGTTTTCACTTTGATTCAATGTTTCATTTGATTGTACTGCAGCTTTTTTTTCATGTAAGCCTAGAACTATCAAAGAATTTATTAATTACATGGGATAGAAGAATAGCTCAGTGGTTAGAGGCCCCTAAAACCAAACTTGATGACATGAATTTGTTTCCTGGGGCCCATGTGGTTGAAAGAAAGCAAGAACTTCTGTCGAGAGTCCTTTTGCCCTCTTTCTGTATGCTGTAATACCTACCTTCCCCCCAGCATACATACACAGACAAACACACACCTAAAGTAAATGTAAACATAGTAATTATTATTTCATGTTACTTTGATTCATTAGTAATAGTTAGACTCTTCCATTTCAGAAGTTTTAAAAGTTTAAAAGAAGGTCCAGATAGTAAAATCAATCACAATTACAATACTTTTCATACCAAACCTTGGTTTAGTCTAAATAAGAGCAATTATCTAAATGTCCTATGAAATTACAATATTATTTTATATAGAAATGACTTACTAAGTTGAAGGATAATTTAAATAGTGTCATTCTTGAGTACAAGCCTACCACTTGGTATAAGTCTTCATATTTATTTTTAAAATAAGTACTTTTACTAATATTTATAGGGCTGTTCTTGGCTTTTTAAAAGTAGTCTGAATTCAAAAAATTGGTATACAATAAAACTTAAGACCACAATTTTTACTATCCCCTTCACTTAGTCACAAAAAACTGTGGACAATAGCCATCTCACTTCTGTTGCCAATGAGAAGAAGGAGAAGGCATACTGACTTTCATCTTAGTCTCTTCAGTACTTTGTGATCTTCTTCATTAATGGATTTTTGAAGCAGTTCCATGACTGTGTACCCCTTTTATTCAACTTGGATATTTCACTTTTGAATGCACATAGCTCAATTATGCTGAAATCAGCACTGACATGATTTTTAGTGTTTATTTATACCATATCTCCTCTCCAAAGCAAATAAATATTGATCCGGACATTAAAAATTTTATTTCAACTCATCACTGTGATGGAGAGCACAACATCTACTGAGCAGGAGATCATCAACTACAGATCTGGGACTAGTAATTGACCATAGGGAAAATGAAATGAACTGTTCTCTCTTTGCTGAGGCAGCTACTGCTCATGGCACGTCACCCGTGCTGGGCACTCCTTCTTCAAATCTGTGATATGCAAATCAACTTACAATGCATGAAAGAAATCCACATGTTTTAACTTTTATAAATGTCATCATTATTAATTTATAATAATCAATGCACAATAATAATGTAATATTAATATCAAAATTATTCAACAGCTTTAGCATTTGAGCCAGTAAAAGGCAACTCTAATATAAATTATTCTAGCAAAAGCACTAGTAGTGAGGTAATCCACTCTTGTATGCTACTACTGCCTGGAAAAGTCTTGACATCATCACTTCTAGAAGTGTTTACAGTAAAAATGAAAGAATAGGCAAGACATCTTTTTATGTTATTCCTGGGACTGAACCCAGAGCTTAATATGTAAGAAAGCCTTACTTTAGGTAAGCATAATATAAAAGCATTATTTTCATATACTGATATGATTGTTCTCAGTTCTAGCTGCAAAATCATGATACAAATAAGGGTAACAATATAAAAACATATAAAAATAAATACTCTAGTCAAGGCAGGAAATGGTGATATTCATGTCTAGATAATATATCGAGAGCTTTGCATATATAATGTGTATATATATATAAACATGTATATTTGTGGGCACTGAATATAGATAGTATTAAATAATAAAATATTTCATAAATATTTAAATGCAGTAAGATACCTTTGATTAACAAATCATCACAGAGTTTTAAGTTGTTATGGGCTGTTTGTTATAAATTATAAGGTCATTTGACAGTTTAATCTAGAAAAATTATCTCCACAAGATCCCTGATTCTATTACCTTCAATATGCACCCACCATTCAGAAATGACTCCAATCATATAGAAACAAAATTCATCACATATATGCTGTCTATAATTAATAACAGAGTTAACAGGGTACAAAATTACTCAATCAGTGTTCTATCTCCAGATGCTAGATGACACATACACACTGCAGCCATGTATCCTCCAGTGCATGAATATTGTATTAAATGTTCATAATAGATTAGAAATACTTTCTGCTTATAAGAGTGCTTGCAGTTCTTTCTATACCTTCTGTAACTTCTGTAGAGAAGAGAAACAGAGTACAGAGGAGTTACTTAGTATGTACACAGAATATTTTGAGTCCTAGAATCAAAAGAGAAATGAAGACAAATGTTATCTAAAGAACATATCATTGCCTTGTAGAACCTTTACAGTTTCATGAGGTCCAATTTATCAATTCTTGATCTTAGAGAATGAACCATTGTAGTTGTTTAGGAAATTTCCCTCTGTGCCAATGAGTTCAAGGCTCTTTCCAACTTGCTTCTAGTAGGTTCAGTTTATCTGGTTTTATCTTAAGGTGTTTGATCCACTTGGAGTTGAGCTTTGTACAAGGTGACAAATATGGCTCTATTTTCATTCTTCTACATACAGACAGCCAGTTAGACCAGCACCATTTATTGAAGATACTTTTATTTTTTTCCATTTTATATTTTTGTTGTCTTTGTCACAGATCAAGTGTGCTTAAGTATATGGTTTTATTTTTGAGTGTTCAATTCTATTATATTGATCAATGTGTCTGTCTCTGTACCAATACCATGCAGTTTTTATCACAATTGCTCTGTAGTACAGCTTGAGGTTCAGGATGGTGATTCCACCAGAGGTTCTTCTATGGTTGAGAATAGTTTTCGCTATCCTAGGTTTTTTGTTATTCCAGATGAATTTGCAAATTGCTCTTTCTAAGTCTGTGATGAATTGAGTTGGAATTTTGATGGGGATTGCATTGAATCTTGCTTTTGGCAAGGTGGCCATTTTTACTATGTTAATTCTGCCAATCCATGAGCATGGGAGATCTCTCCACTTTCTGAGATCTTTGATTTCTTTCTTGAGAGACTTGAAGTTATTGTCATATAGGGCTTTCATTTGCTTGGTTAGAGTCACCCCAAGATATTTTATATTATTTGTGACTGTTATGAAGGGAGTTGTTTCCCTAATTTCTTTCTCAGCCTGTTTATCATTTGTATAAAGGAAGGCTACTGATTTATATGAGTTAATTTTATATCTGGCCACTTTGCTGAAGTTGTTTATCAGCTGGAGAAGTTCTCTGGTAGAATTTTTGGGGTCTCCTATGTATACTATTATATCATCTGCAAATAGTGATACCTTTATTTCCTCTTTGCAAATTTATATTCCCTTGATATCTTTTTGCTGTCTTATTGTTCTAGCTAGCACTTTGACTAGTATATTAAATAGATATGGGGAGAGTGGGCATCCTTGTTTTGTCCCCAATTTGAGTGAGATCACTTCAATTATGTCTCCATTTATTTTGATATTAGTTGTTGGTTTTCTGTAAATTCCTTTTATTATGTTTAGGAATGGGCCTTAAATTGCTGATCTCTTCAATACTTCTAACATGAAGAGTTGCTATATTTTGTCAAATTCTTTTTCTGCAACTAAGGAGATGATCATGTGATTTTTTTCCTTTGAGTTTGCTTATATAGTGGTTTACTTAATGGATTTCCATATATGGAACCAACCTTGCATCCCATGGATGAAGCCTACTTGATTGTGGTGAATGACAGGTTTGATGCATTCTTGAAATCGGTTTGCAAGAATTTTATTGAGTATTTTTGCATTGATATTCATAAGCGAGATTGGGTTGATGTTCTCCTTTTTGGTTGGGTCCTTTTGTGGTTTAGGTATCAAATTAATCATTTGTTTACATTATATTTTCAAAATTAACTAGCAGATATAAACTATATTAGATTTTCAAATATTTTATGATGGTTTAATAGCAGGTATAAGCTTACTTAAATATTTATAAATCAAGTTGGTATAATTCATATGGCATTACATGCTTGTAGCATGCAAGAGTAGCACAGTGCTTGTGTAGAATAATGAGAATAGCATTTTATTCCACTATGAACATGGACAGAAATCTCTTTGTATACTCTGAAGTGACAGACTATAAAAAACATTCTACCTAAAAAAAATAAAATAAAAATTTAAATTTAAGTAGGATCATGAATTCTTGGGAAAAATGATATAAAACTTGATACTATAGGGAAGTCAGAAGTTTAGCACAGAATGAGGGACCAATTAGTTTCAAGAAAAAAATGAATATAGTGATGAATTGACTTCTCACCCACATTCCCCATCATATCCTGGAGAGATCGCATCATGAAATTCTCAACTGTTTTTTAAATATTACTTAGAGCTAATCATTCTGCTAAATCTGTGCCCCTATATTTCATTTAATACTAACAGCTGTGTGATACAGTTATGACCTCTAAATTCAATATGGGCAATTGTTAAACAATTATCATTCTTTGCCAATATTTCATGATGATTTCAGAAACACAATGGTATTATTTTTCTCCTGGAAAAATTAAAAACTGGACAAAACAAAGTAAACCCCTGTTGATGATATTTATTTATATTTCATCTGTGACTGGCATCCTGATGTATATTTATGATTTATAAAATTACTGGTGTGAATTCACATTTTAAAGGTTAAAAAGCAGACTTACAGGCTTATATGTATTATTTGGATAAAGTGGTGTTTTAAAGGACGTTTCAACTCAGAAATTGAACAGTTCAGTTACTCAGTTCCCACTGAGTATGCTGTGTAAAAATCAGAATTTAAAAAACTATAATTAGAGAATCTTGAGTCAAGGGATGGATAGTTCAAGAAAATTAGGCGATCTGGATGGTAACTAGTTGTCAGTTCTAAATGACTTGCAATTACTGATGGGAGTCATCAGAAGAAACTCAAAGAAGATGGTTATTCATTCATAACTGAGAGAAGCATTTTAAAAAAATACCAAGTGTAGAAGTGCCTGTACAGCTCAGGTAGACACAACAGCATGATTCAGTTACATTTGATTATAAATTTCAATAGCAATATGCAGAATCTGATAGTATTAAATTGATAGTTATTAAAATATAGCATATTCAATCTAGATAGTGTCTACATGTAGGCTTTACTGATACAAATAAATTTTTGGTACAAATAGCAATGTACTTTTCAAACCTTATTATGTATATATATAATTTATATTCTGCTATGCACAGCTATACATATAGCTTAAAGCTGACAAATAGAGAATTATTTCTTATGATTTTTATGTGACAAGTGTGACTGCTACATAAGTCTTGTCATTTCTTTACTGTTTAGAAATATCCTTTCTTAATGTTGTATTCTGTGGAGCTATAATTTACCGATCATTTTTGAAATAACCCAGAATGATTTTAATCCAAAAGAGCTATTGCATGAATTTCACATATAAATATGCTGTGTATAAAAACCAAAAAATTCAGATTTAATCTTTGAATTACTTTTCCTCCTGCTAATAAAAATAGAGAAATACAATTCTACATGTCTATAACTTATGACTTTTTTATTTAGTAGGGGCTGATTTATAGCATAAAATATGACTTATGTTCCATAGACAAATACTTGTATAAATTAGGAAATTATTGTGTTCCTCCATGGATGCAAAACCAGATACTGAACTGATAATTATCTAAATTGACTCAGAGTCAATGTTTCTTGTTAAATGTTAGATGAATTACTCTAGACTTTCTAGATGAATTGAGAACTAAAAAAGAAAGTAAGCAATATTTGGCCTTTCAATTTATCAAGAATTAAGTATCATCCCTTATCTTTTAAGGAACATTTGAAAGATAATTTAATACATTGAATACATTGATTAAATAAATTAGGGTTTTTAACTGATTATTTTATTTATTTACATTATGCCCCTTCCTGGTTTCCCCTTTACAAACTTCCTATCCCCTCCCCCATATCCCTTGCTTCTATGAGTGTAGTCCCCCATCCACCCACCCACTCCCACCTCAGCACTGGAACATTCCCCTATGCTGGGGCTTCTACTCTCCACAGGACCAAGGGACTTCCCTACCATTGATGCCAGATAAGGCAATCCTCTGCTACATATGCAGCTTGAGCCATGGGTCTCTCCATGTATACTCTTTGGTTGGTACTCTGTCTGTTTGGTTGATACTGTTGTTCTTCCTATGGGGTTACAAAGCCCTTCAGCTCCTTCAGTCCTTTCCCTGACTCTTTTTTTTTAGAGTCCTGAGCATTGCATCTATATTGGCTAGGCTCTGGCAGAGCCTATCAGGTGACAGTTATACCAGGCTCCTGTCAGCAAGCACTCCTTGGCATCAGCAATAGTGTCTGGGTTTGGTATCTACAGACGGGATGGATCCCTAGGCAGGACAGTCTCTAGAAGTAAACAATGTAATTGAAAAAAGAAAGTGGCTGCCTAGTGTTAGAAAAGGAAGTTCCATGGGTTTAGAGCTGAGTATGTTGAATATAAGCTGAGACTGAATCCAGAAAGATAAAAGATTGCATGAATATGGGCTCCCAGAACTCATATGTATGATTCCAGGACAGATATGAATGACTATGTTAGAACCCATAACTGGTATGTACTCTCTCAGAACAGATAAGCCTGTGCACATGGGTGCCTAGACAGGTTTGTATACTCCCAGACACATGTAGGTAAAGATATGTGAGCTACTGGTCAGGTGTGTTTGTTTCCAGGACAGGTATGCATGAGTATATAGCATCCTTAGAAAGATATAGTCTCCATAGACAGGTGCACATGAGAACCTGTGTGCTCTGGGGCAGATGTGTATACTTCCAAGACAGGTGTCCATTAATATGTGTAGCCAATACTACATGCATGTACGTTCTTGGGACAAATTAGAATTTGTCTGAATTTGGGAGACCTGTACAGGTTTGTATTCTTTCAAACAAGTGTGGATAAGGATACGGGAGACTCAGGTAAATGTATAATGTATACTCTCCAATGGTGTTACTTAGGATGTGGTAAGAGCATCAGAGTTTAGACTTCTTCCAACTTCACCCATGCATCAAGTAGCATCCTTTCAGCTTTCTGTACCTCTTGGTGTGGATTTACAAAGAAGAGGATATTTTATATCAATGCACTCACATCATTAATGAATACAATTTAAAATGATTATTTGAAAAATTTGACAGTTTCTTGTAAAATAAGTTTAATAAATTTATTTTAGATTGAGGAAATAGATGTTCAAAGTTTGTCAAAATAAAAATGGATATTTAAAACCTTTGTGTAGGATGTTTAATGGTGTATATTCTTCAATATCTACTACATTTGGTCTTTTTTTGTATCTAGAAGTCTTTAAACACAATGACCTCCTAAATGAGTGAGATTTCTTTCTTTATAGGGAACTATGATAAATACTTAGTGGATTTTATTCTTCATTAGTGACTTTTAAACCTTAACTAATACCCACATTAATTAGAGAAGGATTTTTTTATATTCTCTGTGTCAAGAAGTTCATAATTATATTAGTACTTATTTGAAGACAAATGAAACATGTACTGATTTATAAAAGGGATCCACTTCACTACAGATCAGGAAGACTCAGAAAATGTCTGTGTGTGTCTCATGCAAGGGAGGTCCCCTTCATTTACTTTATTAGCATTATACAACTTCTTAAATGTATGCCTGCCAGGGAGATGATGGGCTCTGTGCTTTTGTTGCAAATGTTTCTGATAATTCTGTTTTGAAGTTTTGAAATGTGTTTTACCCTTAAGGTCTGGGAATTGGGAACATGTTCTATGTTTTTTATGAAGATGGAATCAAAGTGATACAACCCACGGAATGTGAATTTCAGAGGCACATTAAGCCCAGTGAAAAGCTCCTTGGATTTCAGGCAAGTATCTAAAAAGTAGCTTTGCAGTTTAACGAAACTAAAGTAAAATTATATTTTGGAGAATCAATGAAGCCTATGACTATGTATAACTTGTGATGGAAGAAAATTCTAAGTCTATAGTGCTGTCTGATTTCATGAAGCTTTTATATATGAGAACAGAAATAACAATATATCTTACAATTTTAATACTTTTTGTTTTGAAGTGAATTTGATCACATGAAAGTTCAACAATAAACACACTATTCAATAACTTTGTTGGCTTTTTTTTATTTAAAATATCTCCAGGTTATGAGGATAGCATTTCTTTTAACAGTAAAAAAAAAACTGAGCATAAATAATTTTTGGAATGTATATATTTTAGAATATCTAACACTAACTCATTTTATCTATCATATCCACACAAATTTATTCACATACTAAACATTTAAATTGAGCTTATTTTCAATATAGTGAACACACTTACTTAAAGCTGACAAGGCCATGGCATGTTACTAAAGAAGACACTTAATGCCATGGTTTAGAACTTTATAGTAAATCTTCATCCAGTCCATTGGAGGCCAGTGGTGCTGCTCTTTATTGATGTATAAAGAATGCAATTCACAGATGAAAACGATGCCCTAGAATGAGAATCAATCATGAATGGGGGACAGCACATAATGAATTAAATAATTATTTATTATGTGAAGTAATTTTTTTCTTTGCTTGGACATAGAAAATCTGGTTATTCCAGTATGTATGTGCATGCTTTGACAGAGTTCTCCACAATTTCAGGTTTCTAATTATCAGTAAATTTTTGAGCAGTGAGTAGAGTATAATATATAATGACAATGTTTTATTAGGGACATTTGTCTTTCTGTGTCTATCTCTGTGTTTCTGCTTCTCTCTCTCTCTCTCTCTCTCTCTCTCTTTCTCTTTCTGTTTCTCTTTTCCTCTGCCTCCTTCCCCCTCCTTTTCTCCCTTCATTCTTCAATCTCTCTTCTTCCATACATCTTCTCTTTGTCTTTTTGAACATAAATTTATGTTAAAATATTGATTCTGAGACTTGAAAGCTAAGGGCTAATGTATTAAGTCTGAATCAGTAGTACTGGCATATAGTAGACCATGTAGATGAGAGTGGATGTATCAGTTTAACACTTCTGTGGGTCAGGTTATCAGTCTACAACCTGAAATTGATGTGAATATAGAGCCTTGAGTATGGCTCTTAGTGCAGGTAGAAAACTCTCTAGATTTCAATGTTACAATCTTGAGATAGAATTTTATCTTTCTTGAGACACATGAGTTTGGGAGCATATTCACCAGACTGAAGATGCTGCCAGTCACCTCCATAAACACCTTCACTACATCTATATTAGGATTTAGTTAAGCTTTTGTACATTATGGTTCAACCATGTGTATATAGGTGGCAGGTTTCACCTCTGTTTCCTTTAGTGCCTGACAAGGTACAAGCATATTCATGCTTACATGCTATACATCAACATGGGCAAGCAGTACTAGTAAAACAATTTCACAAAAAGGTCCTTAAATGTATCCTTGGCTAGTCATTCTCTTTTGTGTAAGTTTAAAGAGGGATACATCTTATTTCTTCCCTACTTTAAGATTAATCCCTATTTTTCAATTTCACCAAAACTGTTTTTTGTTTGTTGTTTGTCAAAAAACTTTTCAAAGGATAATTTATCACTAAAGTTGTAGGAGAAAAATATAATCTCAGGTACCTATTAATTTATGATGATAAGGTCTGAGGTACTGTTTGGATATTTGAAAACATTTCTTTGGAGTAGAGAAATTAAACCTATCTTATCTGATCTTAGAGGATAACTCTCTGGATATGAGCTGTGAAGGAGAATTCTTTTGGAATCACTTTCCTCATGAATAAAGAATAAACATCGATATGATATTTTTCAAAGTCATTTTTAACATTAAGATAGTAACAGTTCAGTTCCCAACACAGAGTGTGGATCACTGGAGTGTAGATAAGAAATGATACACTTCGAATCTTCCATCAAATTCTTCAAAAGGTGCTGTTTGCTTGCTTTAAATAAAAATTCAATTTTGGTGCAATGTCAGCTTACATTAGGTTTCTAACTTTGGGAGAGTTGCTGGCAAGGATTCGTTCAGTGAGCTGTGCTATTCTTTCATCTCCTCGTTTGATTTTTGCCCTTTGTTTTGCATCTCTGATAGGCAGGACTCTTGCTATATTTATACTAGCTGTACACACAATTTCATCTTGTCGGGGGGCATGATTTTCAAGTAAATATATTTCTCTTCCAGGATAAGGGATTCAGATTCAAATGAAATAAGTTTGGGGAATGTTTAAGCTGTTTTCAGACTTCAACGTTTCATACTTTTGGATATCAAGGACTTTCTGTTTCACCTACAACCCATACACAGTCAATGCTAGTGATTAGAGATGTAGCTTTCTTTGGATCCAGGTGCTGGTCTTGACAAAAAGCAGGGTTTTACTCTGACTGGCTACTCTACCACCTTTGACAACAATGTCCCATGTCTTGCTATGTTTCCCTATTGTGGAACATCGCCAGAAGTAGTTCTATTTCTGTATGTAATCCCTACTTGAAACCTTCAGAGAAACAATACTGAACTCACAGCATTTTGCTGCACACAGGGCATGAATCTCTAAGAATCCTAATCTAAGTTATGGGCTTCATCATTTGAAAATCATTTTCCCTTGAGATATCAACATTGGTACTCTATTAGAATAGAAAGTGTACCTAAAAATCAAAGATCTTTAGCAAACAAGATACCTGGGTGCAAGACTGATGCAAGTTAGCATAGGAGCACAACAGGTTTCTCCACAGTGATCTTACTAACTCTCCTGGAGAAAATTCTAGTTTCCCTTTACTTTTTGTTCTGTTTCTAATCCAACTACTCCTTTTTAATCTGTGGAACACCAAATACTTGTTTAAATATAACCACTCATATGTGATATGGACCAATTACTTCCAAGCATATACAGTGAATTATATGTAGCCCTCTGAATTCCACACTGCTGTGCATTCTGGAAGCAAAGTTAGAATACTCCCCTGAACATTGCTGTCTCTGTGCAGGTACTATTCAAAAGGGCTTCATTTGCAGAACTGTGGAGTGGTGAGAGTTTAAGCTTTTGTCCCTTTGATTGTTCTGTGACACCATGCAAAGAACTTCCTATGGAGAGTACTATACACACCTTCTAAATAGTCCTCCAGAGATTGGTATCTAGATTTCAAAAGAAATATATTTATGAATTTGTTGTTTGAAGTGATAGATGTAAGATCTTCTGATGTTTCTTAACATTCAAGCTGTTAGACAATTTTATTCTCTGTTTCAGTTGAACAAAAAGCTCAAAGTGTGGTGAACTTTGGAGGAGGGGGCTTTATAGCATGTAGCAGTGTCTTGATGGAACTGTGCAGTGCCTTTGTAATTTGGGTCCCTCAAGGTTCTAGAAGAAAGCAAATTAAGAACCCTTCAATGAACTATCCATAACACCAGCCAAGTTACTTTAATGATTGAGAGCAGAAGAATTAGTGTGGCCACAGTTAGTTTAATTTTTCACTAGATGAGTCTTCAAAATAGAAACATTATGTGATAGAAAGAGTATTGATACAGATACTCTGCTTCTCCTCATGTGCAATCCCACATTGCACATTTAACACATTTTCTGTCCTTGAAGTATAATGTTTTGAAATATTATTATTAAATATTTTATGTTTGCATGATTTAACAACTAACCCTTTCAGTTTAACAATACCTGTTATTTTTTTAAAATGTACTTAAAACTATATCAGATTAGCATACCATTTGATTTATTCTGGATGAAGGTGAAGCATAATTCAGCAAGCTAACATTTTAAATTTTATTTTATTAATGTTTGAATTTATAGATATTACAAAAACTGTTAAGTGATGAAAATCAAATTTATTTACATTCTTTGTAAATTTTTCACAATATATTTTTTCTTTTGGACACCTATTTTATTTTATATAATATTATTCCCTATAAGATGTTATACTTAACACTCCAGACATTACACCTTCTTTTTTTCCAATAGTTTATTTTTTTTATTCTCTTACATCCTGATCACATGCCACAGTCCTTTCTTTCCTTCCAGTCCCATTCTTACAAATATCTCAACCAATTGACCCCTCTAATTGCCGCCTCCAATTGCCTTCTCCAATTGCCTACTCCCATTGTCTTCAGAAAAAGGGGGTCACCTCTTGGGTACCTTTGGACATCTAGTCCAAAGGAGACTAGATACATCATCTCTCACACCAGGCAGTCCAGGTTGTGGAAGAGGATTCAATGGCAGGGAACAGAGATCATGACAGCCCCTGCTCTACTTCTTAGGGGACCCGAATGAAGACCAAGCTGTACATTTGCTGCAAATGTGTAGGGGGCATAAGTCTAGCATGGGAAAACTTTGAACATATAGATAGAGGAGACAATTTTCGGAACAGAACACCAATAGCTCAGGTTCTAATATCAATAATTAATAAAAAGGGACCTCATGAAACTGAGGTCTAACAGATAACTAATATCTAAAAAATATAAAGAACTCTTGTTAGACACCAACAAATCAAATAATCAAAGTAAGAAAGGGGTTCAGAGGTAAATAGAAATAGAGGTAAGAAGAAAGAAAGAAAGAAAGAAAGGAAGAAAGGTAGGAAGAAAAAAGAAATGTTCAACAGCTTTAGTCATAAGGGAAATGCTATTCAAAATGATGCCAAAATTTCATCTTACATCCTTTAGAACTGCTAAGTTCAAAAACTCAGCTGGTTCTACATGCAGGTGAGGATATGGAACATGGGGAACATAATGTAATTTCTACATTGAAATTATGATACAATCACTTAATAAGAATTCAAATGACGATGAGCTAAATCTAAAAATCACTAATTTTACTTAAAGACGCTGTTAATGCATTGTCTGGAATAATTCAGTTTTTGATTATTGATTCATTTATTTTTAAAACTTTATTTCTTTATTTTAAAGCAGTTATTATAGATTTTTTCAACCAGTTAATGATGCAGTCAATATTTCCCAGAGCTTGCTAGGCCATAGTGTAGCTGTGCCATTTATTTGTTTATAACCTTTAGAAAACAAAGGAATTGTGGTAGATACTGTTGTCATGTACAAAACAGTGTGTTACATAGCAATTATGGACACAAAAATTTCTGTTTCTGACTCTTTTGTCAAAAATTATTTCCTAGTCATTACTCAAAATGGTGACACTCAGGGGTTTCCAGATGGAAAATCAAGGAGCTTTCAGATGAAACCAAAACTTAATTTTTGTATATATTTATTTTCAAAATGAACATAAAACATATAATTGTATATAACTTTCAGCACACTATGCTGTCTCAATACACAGAGTCATCATATTGTGTTTAGATTAGGTTAGGCATACACGTTTTTGGAAATATTTTCATTTTGTGGTATAAACAGTGTACATTCTTTTAACATTTTGAAATATATAATCCCTATGCTCTTCAACAGAACCCCAGAATGTCTTGTTACTTTTTAATTTTAAATAGGTACCTCTGAATCAGCTGTTTTCTCTTCTAGGTACTTAAGCCCCGTATCATCTAGTATGTTCTAATTTATCCCTAGGATTGTAACATGGGTTTGTGTCTTTGTTTATTCCTGTGTCAGAGAAACTTGTAGCCATCTGTCTTTCTGTCAGACTTTAGACTAGTTTACTAAACATAACATCAAAGGCCATCTATTTTCAAACAAATATATGTTTTTAAACAAAGGATTTTTAGACCTTAATAACATTCTATTATATGCTATACCTCATTTCTTTATTTATTAATTATTATCTAACAAGCTTCTCACTTCTTGAGTACTGAACTCTATATGGTCACTAATGCACATCTTAAGTGAATTTAGTTTAATTGTGAATCTGTAGATCTTTATTGAGAATTGTTGTATCAGGTTTTGTGGTAATTATTCCTTGAAGTCAAAACAAGTGGATATCTATGAGCTACAAATCACATGCCTGTGTGTAAGTGTGGCAGTTGCTCTTATAGATATGCAAATAATGAAGTATGTTGAATAACATAATCCTAATGAATTTCCCCTGAGTGAATATCTTTCCCCAAACAGGAAAATATGCCATCCTGAAGATATGCATGCATAAGAGGCAGGAACAATTGGCAAGGGGCTATACAAACAGCATTCTACTTAAGTCTCAGCTCATTGCTGCACAGGAAATGGGAATCAGGTAGCGGCATCATGGGCAACACAAATCAGTGGCTAGAAACATGGCTAGGTTTCCACAGGAACTGTGCCTGCCCTTGGGTGTCTTTAAGTGTTAGGCTTAAAATCTTGAGAGTTTCAATTTAAACCAAATTTTATAGGATGAAAACATGATCTTTATGATAGGAATACAGGAAAATTATGAGACCATGTTCAAAAATCTTTATATTTACAGCATGGTTTTCCTTATAATTAATTCTTTAATCTGCAACATTGGGTATACTTATTAAGTCATATAATTTTACAAATGTAACATTTTAAAAATAATTTAAAATGTGTTATATAGAACAGATATTTTTATATATTTTCTCTAATTGATAAAATAAATATACTTGCATATATTTTTTATCTTTTCACAATAAACCCATACGTAATAAAATTAATCCCAGCATTTCGGATGCAGATGTAGGATAACTGTTGCAATTTTAAGGCAAGTCTGGTCTATGTTATGAGTCCAGGCTAGTCAGAGCTACATACTAAGACTTTATATTAAAAATAATACATAAACTAAGTTTTCTAAAACAATAATCAAGGAATACATATTATAAAATATTTAAAATTATTTTAATTCTTGTCCTACGTCTGGGAGTGTGATTGCTTGGTAAGGAACTTGTGTCACTTGTGTCAATTCCTGGGTTCCCTCACTGATGCTAAGGAAAAGAGAAGGTTAATCATATGCAGTTTTGCTCCTTATTAGCATTTTTATGCAGAACAAATTTCTCTGTGAACTGCAGTCAGGTTTAAAAATAGCAATAATGTAATTATGTCTGCAAATATATTTATAATCTGGGTGAAATAAATCTGTTATATCAGAATAATTGTTTCAGTCAATGGAAGGCTCACAAATTACTCAGTCTGTCTTCCACACCCACAACTTAGCTGGACAATATGTGAGGACGGAAGAATCACATCTAAATAAGAGCTGCCATCTTCCTCTATCACTGTGTGCAGCAGGGGCAAAGTACAGTGGTTAAATGGTATTATAGGGGCTGAATACATGCAGATGAGTTAATAGACTGACATGGTACTCAACCCATACTTCCAGCTCACCCACAATGTGTAGAAGAGTGATATAGATCTTTTGTGTCTCTAGAAGTTTCCACATCTAAACTCACCAAAAGGAGAAGCCAGTAAAATCACATTACTCAGTGCCATACTAAGAAAGAAGAACGTAGAGGGGAAGGAGGGCAGTGGCTCTCACTCAATGTCATTCAAGTTATTTAATTATTTTTCATAAAATATTGGATCTCTTTTCTTTTATGGATTTATAAAGATGAGCTATAAGTTACCTTAAATAAAATGCACCCTTCAAGGTAAAATAAACCTAACTAGGAGTCATTAAAAATGCCCACAATGACTAGAATTTTCTCTCTAATCTATTTCATATCTAGAATTTTAGATCATAATAATAAAGCTACTGTAGGCTTTTAAAAAAATATTACAGTGCTAATTTATCAGGTAAGTGAATAGCCCAAAATAGACATGAGCTGAAAGAAACACTGAAGTTCAAATCTAGGGTATGTTTAAAAATTACACTGATAAATAACCAAGAGTTCACTTTTCAAAGAGAGAAAACCATGCCACATAATTAAGGATCATTGTTTTACTGACCTCTTTATTTCTAGGAATGTGTTGAGAGTTAGTTGGAAATTAGGGGTAAAACAAATCAAATTATGTTACACAGTGTGTTTGAAGTGATTAGACACTCTTTGTCAGATGACAGAGGTCCAGAAGACATTTGAAAGGAATCTCTCTATTTCTAGGTTGACTGACTGTTTCTCTTGGACGGTTTGATTATAATCAACTTTCTATTATTTTAAGAATATGGCAGTAGGAATTACTATATTATGTAGTAGCAGATTTTTCACTCTTGACTTTTTTTTAACTAGCCATCTTGCTAGGTTTACTTTGTAAAACAAATTTATTGCTCTGTTATGATAGAAACGTCATTATGCGGAGAAGCAAAATTAAACTGAGCCTTTTAATTCTAAATGCTCATGCTAGTTCTTAATCAAGTTGACTGCATGTGAAGCTCCAGCTTCCACCTAATTCACTTTTATTGACAGCCAATAAAATTGCTGCATCTTGCTGGTTTTGGTATTAGTTTTCAGCCTGACACATTTTACGAACTACTTTCTTCTGTTTATATGATATAACTGGAGACCTTTGGCCTGGAGAGTTAGTCTCTGTCACTGCAGCAAACACAAGCCTGAACAGTACACATGATATTTCCGTCCCTAGGATTCTCAGCCCTGTAAGTCATTGCTGTACTCAGAATTTTGATCTCATGCAAAAGCTAGGAGGGCCAGAATGCTGTCCCATTTGCTGACTTATTTATAATGTCTACAATTTTCTCGTTATATTTTATAGGTATTTTAATATTTAACACTCTATTATTTATCAAATCAACTATATCATATATAATTTACATTTTTATAAGTTTTTCATTTAGATACTGTTGAGGTCACTCTACACCTTTGATTTTTCACCCATGCAACTAAAAATAGTTGCTACAATTTGAATTCAATCTTATAAAAATCCAGGTGAGTAAATGAGTAATATTCTAATTTGTTCAGTTAAAAATAGCCAATGACAGATTTTCAGAAATGTGTTCCATTGTACTCTGTATGTGTTATGCTTTTATGATCCAGCAGAAACTATTCCATGCAACCAAATCTCTCCAAACAGTTCTGGGAAATGAAAACAAAGTTTATGTGAAATGTGTAGACTAGGGTAATTTCATGAAGTGCAATCCCCAGAGAGAATTCCATCTGAAAATAAGAGGTGAGTTGTACTGATTACTTGAACAATACAAACATGATTTTCTTTAATCCTCACGATGAGTCTTTTTGATGGAAAACATTATTATATGCATTTTACTAAAGAGGTAATCAGGGCTTATGAAAAGTGTTTCAAAACTCATAGAAGGGTACTGCTGGGTGTTACACCTGGGAATCATTAGCCTCATGGCTGATTCAGCTTCCCATTTCCAGCCCTGGCTTATGAATGCAAAGTGCCCTCAGTATTTTTATTAGGTTAAAAGTAAGGATTTCTGCCCTGGAATTTGTGTGCTTTTGATTCTTGAAAATCAAAATCCTACTATAAGACAGCATTCTGGGGTAGCTCTAATTCAGGTAAAAATAGCTTGTAAGCTGTAAGTGCAAATTTTCTGGCTGATATTGACATGAATTAAACCTCTCATAGAATGTGAAAAATTCATTGGATTCCATTTCTGGGATGGGTGGAATGGAATATTGCCTGGGTTATGAGCAATGATCCCATTTAGAAGACAGATCAAAACTGTTTTGTTTTGCAACCTTTCTTTGTATTTTAGGAAAAACAAGTGTGTTATGCTTGGAGGCTTTGTTACAGCTCAGTGGTAGAGCCCTTACCTAATATAAGCAACTCATTGAGTTTTAATTCACAGCAAAGAATGAAGAAAAATAAAATGTCCTTTGGTTCTAAATTGTATAATAACCTATTTTGAATATAATTTTCACTTAATGTGCAAAGCAGAATTTAAAAAGACATTATAAGTAGAATATTTATAAATAGCTCAAGTAGATCATATATATATTAATTTATATATTATAAATAAACATATATTAATATATATATATATATAACACATTAATTTTATAAGTACACATTTCTAAAAGATCATAAGAGGTTTCATGGTAAAAGAACTAAATATTCTGATGATATTTAAAATGATCAATATTTTATCATTTTTTATCATAAATTGAATCATTCACTCAGAAAAAATTTACATTGTATCGCACAATTTTCCAAGTATAACTTTATTTGATTTACATTAGTGAAATAAATTGTGATAATATATTTTGGTGTGTGTGTGTGTGTGTGTATGTGTGTATGTATGTGTGAATTCAAAACATACATATATTTTTTTTAAAACAGAGAAATCAAACACAGGAACTCAGTTTAATTTTGCTTGTTTGCTTTTGGCTACTAAGTAGTTTTGACCAAATGAAATTCTCCAGATAATCCATAACATGAAATCAAGCCTGTTCCTTTCAAGACAATAGAAGACTCTAAGCAGATGGTTTAAGCTATTGGTTAGTTTTACTTTAGTAACTAAAGGTGGTATAGCAGTGCACAGAACCTATTATGGTTATTAATACTGTGGAGTTGGGCTTCCTCAGACTGTGACTGACAATGTGGTACTTAACAGAAAAATCCTTTACCAATTCATAAATTCATAAATGTCCTATCATAGGTAAAAATAAACATGTATTCATTGTCCAAACTCTGTGCCTCCTTAACGTATTTACTAAAGGTGCCAAAGGCTAATATTTTCATGGGGTACAGAAGAATATGCTTTTGCCAAACTGTGGAATGCAAATATAGGCTCTGAGGAACTCTGGGGAAGATCCCTTAAAAACATTGTGATAGAATGTCCACATGCAGAAGCTGGGAATATAGAAAC
The DNA here is from genome assembly GCF_008632895.1 of Mastomys coucha. Taxonomy (NCBI): domain Eukaryota; kingdom Metazoa; phylum Chordata; class Mammalia; order Rodentia; family Muridae; genus Mastomys; species Mastomys coucha. Next base: position 25,923,683 of record NW_022196898.1, read on the forward strand.
CAACTCTAGATCGAAAACACTGATTAGTAAAATAGGTGATGTGTTTTCGAGAGCTGAGAAAAATTATGCTTTCATTAATATGAAGTCTACTTAGAGTAGGAACAGTTACAGAAAACAATATAAATTGATCCATATGAATTAAATATAAATAAATACAAATATAAATGTATATTTTAATACAAATTAAAATAGTATAACATATAATAAAATAATACATAATAAAATAATATAAATTAATGTCTGTGTAGCATTTCATCCAGAGACATGAAATATGCTTGTCCAACTGCTTGCTTGAGTAACTACATCAGTCCAGCAGCCTGATTGAGTTTACTTGAAAGTTCTTTATAGTAAAAGAATTTGATAAAAATTAATTAGCTCAATTGTTTCTATTGGTTAGCAAACGTGTGAATAAGTATGAAATCATTCATTACCGACAACTCTAAAGGAAGCATAATGAAACACAGAGGCCCCTCGTCTTTTTTCTCTGAAGGGATATGCATAGTTTGTGGCATTAAGGAACAGGGAAGACAGTGACTCATAAATTGTCAGCAGTGAGTACAATTCTCCCAACTCTATTTTTAATTTTTGCCCGTAGAGAAAATTCTGGGGCCCAGGGAATCTTCTCAGTGGCAGAGCACATAAGTCAGACAAGGCAATGCTGCTCAAACCAGTGTCGTCTCCCAAGCAACTAACCAGCAGCAAGAACTCTCGTGCAACAACGCGCAAGCTTTCAATTCAAATCCTTATGTCTACCTGTTTAATTAAAATCTCAGACCCCTGGCCCCTTTGTTTCAACATCTTGACATTTATTCCCTATGTACCTATGGCTATCCACTACATACTCTGGTGTGGACCGTGCTACTACTTAATTAATTGTCCAAAATTAGTATGTACATTCCAGGACATCTCGCATGCTACATACATGCTGCTGTAGGCCATAATACTAACATATTTTTTTTCATTCACAGTGGTGTTCATTTCATGAAACAGTGATCAATAAGACCATCAGATAATCAGATAACCTCTCCTTACATTGACAGACCCTTGCCTGGGTTTTAATTAGTATTAGTGAACTTGCTTCTTTTTCTGCTGCATATGGTAGTGTTATTTTATTTTATTTTTTATTAATCATTTTATTTGTTTACATTTCAAATGATATCCTCATTCCTGGTTACCCTTCTACCAACCTCCCATCCCATTCTCCCTCACCCCCTCCCCTTTGCCTCTATGAGGGTGCTCCTCTACCTATTCACCCACTCTTACCTCACCCCTCTAACATCCTCCTAGGCTGGGGCATCAAGCCTTCCTCCCCTCCCATGATGTCAGATAAGGCCATCCTCTATTATATATGTATCTGAGTGCTGGCTCCTTCCTTGTATACTCTTTTGTTGGTGGCTTAGTCCCTGGGAGCTCTGGGCTGTCCAGTTAGTTGATATTGTTCTTATGGGGTTGCAATCCCCTTCAGCTCCTTCTGCCCTTTCCTTAGCTCTTCCGTTGTGGTCCCCCAGGCTCAAGTAGTCTTTACACATTACAGCTTACATTCTCTTTTTCTGTTCTAATTGTTAAGCTATTTCCAACACTACTATTCTTAATAAACACACACATACATATTTAGAAATTATTTTAGTGTTCATTTTTTATCTGTTTCTTTACACCTAACACCTTTTGAAACTGGAACTGCAATTTTCTTTTCTCTTTCTCTCCTGCCCCCTTTTGAGTTTCCCTAACATAAACCAAGTTCTATATTGTCTCTCAAATTGTCTGCCTAGGTATGCCTCACACAGGCAAATATCTCAACTTTTCTTTCAGTTTTGATTAAAGTTTTCACTTCTCTAAGTAATCCTTTTTGTGTATAATTTTTGTTCTGTGCTATATAATTTGCAAGTTTTCTGGAAGCAGTTAAATGGAAGAAGGGCTGGTGATAGGCTGGCCATAGATTGCTATCTAGTGACATCAGAGTAGGGCAGGTACTCAGCTTAATGAAAAATTAGTACATAGGAAATAGACCAAGGATGCCAGATTTTAGCTCTGGCTTTGCACAATTACAGAAAAAAAGAAGCCTTCAAATCAATGAGAATTTAGCTAAAAACCAACCCAATGACTAGAGTAAGGATTTTATGAAGTTGGAGATCAGCAAAAGTTTCTATCCAGACAAGTTTTATAGGTTATACACCCCATGTAGTCATGAATACTATAGAAGAAAGACAGCCATGGTTTCTCTTAAATAAATGGGTCAGTGTGGTTGGCCACACCTATTTACAGAAAACAAAATCTGACCCATGATTTATACATTGTGTAATTATTTTTTCTATTTTATTTTGTTTATTAAAAGATGTCAAACACAGTTTTAACTCATGGGCAATAGGAAAATAGATAGTAGACTGAATGTGGTGCTGGGCCTCTTACTTTCTGATAATTTTCTCAGAGTAATGGAAGAACATTGCTCAAGAAAACAATGTTTAAAATTTCATTAAGCAATTTGAAAACAAAACATTGCACTGAAACATGCTGTATTTGGAAGTTCTGCTTTGTACCATATCAAAAACACAGTAGCTACTCAATTAATGATGTCCAAAAGTTCAATAACTGTGGTTGATGTAAGTCTAATGATGAAGATCTATAATCCAAGCTACTGAGGAGCCTGAGGCAGAAAGACTGAAAATTCAAGTTTTCTATGGCTAAATAATTAAAATTATTTTACTTTCATTCTTATAAGTTTATTTTACTTTATTATTTTTAAATTCACTTTACATCCCAATCACAGCCCCTCTCCCTCCTCTTTTCTCAGGCAGACATTTTCAAATCCCTCCCTGCACTGCATTCTCCTCTTTGTCTCAGAGAAGGGAAACCTTCTTCACCATCCCAGCCTTGGGAACTACCTCTCCCTGGGATATCTAGTCCCAACAAGACTAGTAACATCCTCTGACACTGAGGCCCAACCAGGTAGTCCAGGTAGTGGGTAGGTGATCCAGCGGCAGGGTCAGACACCAAGCCAGACCCTACTCCACTTGTTACGAGACACACAATCTGCACATTTGCTATAAATGTGTAGGGGATCTAGTTCCAGCTCCTGCATGCTCCCTGGTTGGTGGCCCACATTCTGTGAGCCCCTATAGTTCCAAGGTAGTTGGCTCTGTGATTGTTCTTGTGATGCCCTTAACCCCAGGGACTTGCTCACTTCTATCCTCAACTCTTCTCCAAGATTCCTTATACTCTGCTTGATGTTTGGCTGTGGGTCTCCGCAACTGCCTCCATTCCCTACAGGATGAAGTCTCTCAGAAGACAGTTATATTAGATACCAGTCTGCAAGCATAGCTCAATATCATAAATAGTGTCAGGGGTTGGCTCTCTCATATGGGATGGATCTTGAGTTGGGGTAGTAATTGGTTGACTGCTCCTTCAGTCTCTACTTCATGCTGCACATCCTGTAGGCAAGACAAATTTTGGGTTGACAGTTTTGTGGGTGAATTGATGTCCCCCTCCCTCCTCTGGAAGTACTTTCTGGCTATAGAATGTGTCCAGTTCAATCTCTATAGGCCTCCCTGGGAGGAATCTCAGCTAGATTCACCTCTGTATACCCCTTATCCTCTCCTGTCCCAGGCCTCCAGCTGCTTCCTAGAGTGGCCACTCCCTACCAATTTCCATTCTCTCTCCTAACCCTTTCCTGTCCCTCCCCCCAACTAATTGCCTTCTCTGTTCCCCTCCTCACCTCCTCTCCTACTCAGTTCTCTCCTTCCATCCACCTCCAATGACTATTGTTTTCTCCTGAGTCAGACTCATGCATTCTCCCTTGGGACCTCCTTATTACCCAGTTTCTATTGGTCTGTGGATTTTAGCTTAGTGGTCCTGCCCTTTATGGCTAATATACATTTATAAATGAGAACATACCATTCATGTATTTCTGGCTCTGGGTTACCCCACTCAGGATGCCATTCTCAAGTTCTAATTATTTGCCTGCAAAGTTCATGATGTCTTTGTTTCTAATAGCTCAATTGTATTCCACTGTGCAGATGTTCCACATTTTCTTTATCGATTCTTTACTTGAGGAACATCTAGATAGTTCTTAGTATTTCTGGCTATTACAAATAAAGTTGCTATGGACATAGTTGAGCAAGTGTCCCTTTAGTATAGAGGGCCATCTTTTGGCTATATCCCTAGGAATAATATTGCTAGCCCTTGAGGTAGAACTATTTCCCATTTGTTCCATCTTTTAAGAAGGAATGAAGTATCATAGTTTGGTCTTCCTTCTTGAGTTTCTTGTGGTTTGTGGATTGTATTTTGTGTATTCAGATCTTCTGGGCTAATATCCACTTATCAGAGAGTGCATACCATGAATGTTCTTTTGTGATTGGGTTACCTCACTCAGGATGATATTCTCCAGATCTATACATTTCTGTAAGAATTTCATACATTCATTGTCTTTAATAGCTGAGTAGTACTCCATTGTGTAGATGTACCACAATTTCTGTATCCATTCCTCTGTTAATGGACATCTGTGTTGTTTCCAGGTTCTGGCTATTATAAATAAGGCTGCTGTTAACATAGTGGAGCATGTGTCCTTATTACATGTTTGAGCATCTTCTGGGTATATGCCCAGGAGTGGTATAGCTGAGTCCTCTGGTAGTACTATGTCCAGTTTCCAGAGGAACCACCAAACTGATTTCTAGAGTGGTTGTACCAGCTTGCAATTCCACCAGCATGTTACTCTTTCTCCACAGTCTCACCAATATCTGTTGTCACCTGAGTTTTTGATCTTAGCCATTCTGATTGGTGTGAGGTGGAATCTCAGAATTGTTTTAACTTGCATTTCTCTGATGACTAAGGATGTTGAACATTTCTGTAGGTGCTTCACAGCCATTTGGTATTCCTCAGTTGAGAATTCTTTGTTTAGCTCTGTACCCCATTTTTAATAGATTTATTTAGTTCTCTGGAGTCTAACTTCTTGAGTTCTTTATATATATATATATATATATAGGATATTAGCTCTCTATCAGATATAGGGTTGGTAAAGGCCCCAATTTATTTTCCCAATTGGTTAGTTGCCATTTTGCCCTATTGACAGTGTCTTTTGCTTTACAGAAGCTTTGTAATTTTATGAGGTCCCATTTGTCAATTCTTGATCTTAGAGCATAAATTATTGATGTTCTGTTCAGGAAAATTTCCCCTATGCCCATGTACTCAAGGTCCTTCCCCACTTTTTTCTATTAGTTTCAGTGTATCTGATTCTATGTGGAGGTCCTTAATCCACTTGGACTTGAGCTTTGTACAAGGAGATAAGAATGGATCAATTTGTATTCTTCTACATGCTAACCACCAGTTGAGTTTCTACCATTTGTTGAAAATGCTGCCTTTTTTCCACTGGATGGTTTTAGCTACTTTGTCAAAGATCAGGTGACTATATATCTGTGGACTCATTTCTGGGTCTTCAATTCTATTTCATTGATCTACTTGCCTGTCATTGTACCAATACCATGCAGTATTTATCACAATTGCTCTATACTACAGCTTAAGGTCTAGAATGGTGAATCCACGAGGGGTTCCTTTATAGCTGAGAATAGTTTTTGTTATCCTGAGGTTTTTGTTATTCCAGATGAATTTTCAGATTGCTGTTTCTAAGTCTGTGAAGAATTGAATTGGAATTTTGATGGGGATTGCATTGAATCTGTAGATTTCTTTCAGCAAGATGGCCATTTTTACTATATTAAATCTGCCAGTCCATGAGCACAGGAGATCTTTCTATCTTCTGATTTATTCTTCAATTTCCTTCTTCAGAGACTTGAAGTACTTGTCAAATAGATCTTTTCCTTGCTTAGAGTCACACCAAACTATTTTATACTATTTGTGACTATTGTGAAAGGTATTGTTTCACTAATTTCTTTCCCTGCCTGTTTATCCTTTGTGTAGAGGAAGGCCATTGATTTGTTTGAGTTAATTGATTTAATTTTATATCCAGCTACTTTGCTGAAGTTGTTTATCAGATTTAGGAGCTCTCTGGTGGAATTTTTGGGGTCACTTAAGTATTCTATCATATCGCCAGCAAATAGTGATAATTTGAATTCTCACTTTCCAATTCATATGTCTTTGACCTCCTTTTGTTGTCTAATTACTCTGGCTAGGACTTCAAGTACAATATTGAATAGGTAGGGAGAGAGTG
>NW_022196898.1:25930211-25943103 GCF_008632895.1 Mastomys coucha
ATATATATATATATATTTTGGTTGGGAGACTATTAATAATTGTTTCTATTTCATTAGCAGATATGGGACTGTTTAGATCATTGATCTGAATTTGATTTAACTTTGGTACCTGGTATCTGTCTAGAAAATTGTCCATTTCATCCAGGTTCTCCAGTTTTGTTGAGTATAGGCTTTTGTAGTAGGCTCTCGTGATTTTTTGGATTTCCTCTCTGTCTGTTGTTATCTCTCCTTTCATTTCCGATTTTGTTAATTAGGAAACTATCTCTGTGCCCTCTAGTTAGTCTGGCTAATGGTTTATCTATTTTGTTGACTTTCTCAAAGAACCAGCTCCTGGTTTGGTTGATTCTTTATATAGTTATTTTTGTTTCTATTTGGTTGATTTCAGCCCTGAGTTTGATTATTTCCTGCTTTTGACTCCTCTTGGGTGAATTTGCTTCCTTTTGTCCTAGAGCTTTCAGATATGCTGTCAAATTTCTGATTTATGGTTTCTCTAGTTTCTTTTTGGAGGCACTTAAAGCTATTAGTTTTCCTCTTAGGACTGCTTTCATTGTGTTCCATAAGTTTGTGTATGTTGTGGCTTCATTTTCATTAAACTCTAGAAAGGTTATAATTTATTTCTTTCTTTCTTCCTTGACCATGTTATCATTGAGTAAAGTGTTGTAAAGCTTCCTCATGTATGTGGGCTTTCTATTGTTTATGTTATTATTGAGGAGCAGATCTGATTTCAATCTTCCTGTATGTGTTGAAGCCTGATTTGTGACCAATTACTTAGTCAATTTTGGAGAAGATACCATGAGGTGCTGAGAAGAAGGTATATCCTTTTGGTTTAGGATAAAAAATCCTATAGATATCTGTTAAATTCATGTTTCATAACTTCTATTAGTCTCACTGTGTCTTTGTTTAGTTTTTGTTTCCATGATAAGTCCATTTCAGAGAGTGGGGTGTTGAAATCTTCCACTATTATTGTGCGCAGTGCAATGTGTGCTTTGAGTTTTAGTAAAGTTTCTTTTATGAATGTAGATTCCCTTTGATTTGGAGCATAGAGGTTCAGAATTGAGAGTTCATCTTGGTAGATCATAGCTTTGATGTGTATGAAGTGTCCCTCCTTATCTTTTTTGATCACTTTAGGGTAAAAGTCAATTTTATTCGATATTAGAATGGCTACTCCAGCTTTTTTCTTGGGACCACTGGCTTGGAAAATTATTTTCTAGCCTTTTAACTGAGGTAGTATCTGTCTTTGTCACTGAGGTGGGTTCCCTGTATGCAACAAAATGTTGGGTCCTGTTTATGTACCCAGTCTGATATTCTATGCCTTTTTATTGGGGAATTGAGTCCGTTGATATTAATAGATATTAAGGGGAAGTAATTGTGGCTTCCTGTTATTTTTGTTGTTAGAGTTGGAATTCTGTTCATGTGGCTATCTTCTTTTGGTTTTGTTGGAAGATTACTTTCCTCCTTTGTCTAGAATGTAGTTTCCCTTTGTTGGAGTTTTCCATTTATTACTCTTTGAAGGGCTGAATTTGTGGAAAGGTATTGTGTAAATTTGGTTTTGTTGTGGAATGCTTTGGTTTCTCCATCTATGGTGATTGAGAGTTTAGCTGGGAATAGTAGCCTGGGCTGGCATTTGTGTTCTCTTAGGGTCTATATGACATCTGCCCAGGATCTTCTAGCTTTCATAGTCTCTGGAGAGAAGTCTAGTGTAATTCTGATAGGCCTGCCTTTATATGTTACTTGACCTTTTTTCCCTCACTGCTTTTAATATTCTTTCTTTGTTTTGTGCATTTAGTGCTTTGACTATTAAGTGGTGGAAGGAATTTCTTTTCTGGTCCAGTATCTTTGGAGTTCTATCGGCTTCTTGTATATTCATGGGCATCTCTTTCTTTAGGTTAGGGAAGTTTTCTTCTATAATTTTGTTGAAGATATTTATTGGCCCTTTAAGTTGGGGGTCTTCACTCTCTTCTATTCCTATTATCCTTAGGTTTGGTCTTCTCATTGTGTCCTGGATTTCCTGGATGTTTTGGGTTAGGAACTTTTTGCATTTTGTGTTTTCTATGACTATTGTGTCAAAGTTTTCTATGGTATCTTCTGCAGCTGAGGTTTTCTCTTCTATTTCTTGTATTCTGTTGGTGATGCTTGCATCTGTGTCCTGACTTTTTCCTAGGATTTCTATCTCCAGAGTTGTCTCTCTTTGTGATTTCTTGACACTTTCTACTTCCATTTTTAGGTCCTGGATGTTTTTGTTCAATTCCTTCACCTCTTTGGTTGTGCTTTTCTGTAATTCTTTAAGGGATTTTTGTGTTTCCTCTATAAGGGCTTGAACCTGTTTACCTGTGTTCTTCTGTATTTCTTTGAGGGTGCTATTTATGTCTTTCTTAAATTTCTTAATCACCATTGTGAGATATGATTTTAGATCTAAAACTTGCTTTTCTGGTGTTTTGGGATATCCAGGACTTGCTGTGTTGGGAGTACTAGGTTCTGATGAAGCCAAGTAGTCTTTGTTTCTTTTGGTAAGATTCTTGCTTTTGCCTTTTGCCATCTGTTGATCTCTGGTGTTAGATGGTCTTGCAGTTTGTATCTGGAGCTTGTTCTTCCTGTGGGTCTGTAAGCCTGTGTCAGCACTTCTGGGAGATTAGCTCTCCTATGGTAAAACCCATTCGCAGAGGGCTGTGGATCAGTCATCCCTCCTGAGTCCTGGGGTCAGAGGACACTCTGGAGACAGGCTCTCTGAGTGTGTGGAAGGTGCAGAGAGAACTAGGGATTTGCTGTCCCTTCTAGGTGTAGACAGAGGTAGAAAGGATCCTGTCCCATCTTCCCTGCTGCTTCTGAGGCCTGTGCCTCCTGGCTGGTCCTGCCTTAGAAAGTAACCAGAGAGATAATGGTGATCTCACCTGAATCCCTGGGTCAGAGCCTATTTTGAGCCTTTTTAAAATTACTCTATAATACCAATCTTTATGGAACATGGAACTCCTACTTTATATAGAGTTCTGATGTAATTATATCTTAAGCTTTGTAGTGCACTTGGAATTGAGATAATTATCTCCAGGAAATTTTTCCCAAATTATGCTTTGTGTAGATAAGCTAAAAGTAAAAAAACAAAACAAAACAAAACTTTGGCCAGACTCTTAAAATTTAAACCAACATCAGAGTTATTTTGAACTGACCTACTTTTTTATCTCCTATGGATCATTATTCTATTGGCCTTGGTCATTGCAGAGACCAATGCAGTCAGGAAAAGAAAGTAGCATTCTAGAATGTTCCAAATGGTTTGAGTAAAATATGATGAATATTTGGAGTAAAGAAGCAAATAGATTCAATTAGGTTGTCCATAGTTTGTAGTTTAACTTTGAGGAGAAAATGTACTATAAATCTTGCTGAAATCAGGAAACTGTGGAAAGGTATCCTAAGGTCAGAAAGAGAAGCAAGAAGTACTCTGGAGGCATGGACATGTACTTCAGTTACTACAGAGCTTGGCTTGTAAATGTGATGCCCTGGATGTAGTCTTCAACAGCAGATGCCAGGTACAGTGGGTGATACTTATACTGACAGAAGATAGAGGCAGGAAGAGTAGAAGTTCAAAGCTATCTTTGGCTACATAGTGAGTTCAAGATTAACTTGAGTTATTTGAGAATTTATCTAAAAAGAAAAATGAAAGCAATAAAGGAAGGAAGGGATATAAGAAAGAAGGAAGAAAGGAAGGAAGACAGGGAAGGAGAGAGGAAGGAAGGAATGAAGGAAGGAAGAAAGGAAGGATGGAAAGAAAGGAAGAAATTCATGGGAAAGCAGACAAACCTTGACAGGAACCTGTTGAGTGATGAAAACATGGAAGTATTTAATGCAAATATGATGTCTTTTCCTAGGGTAATGATACAAGATTTTTCTGAAGGTAGGAATATGAAGATAGGAGCAAGGATGGTAAAGTAGGCATTTGATACCAAATCACTGTAATGGGTAATTAGTATAAAAAAATAAAATGATAAGTTCCCAAGATAAAACAAGTGGATGTAATTTCTTCTTTGAGTTATTAAGGTCCAGAAAAGGAGGCACCAATAGCAGTATTAAACCATAAAATTAAAATTCTATCATAACCTGCATAAATCTTGCAGACCTTTCATGTTTTGGAGTAACATAATAGATGTACAGGAAATGCAAAATTTAATTTGAAGTTGACTCAACCAGAATAAGTTCTAATTTTGAACAGAATTATCTTTATCTTTTCAACTCTTATTCCATTAGCATATATTATCTTAATGCTATTTTTATTGTTGGCAATTTTTGTCTTTTCCCATTAAATGTATAATACATGTGAATAACATTTCTCTATAATTGCCATCCACAAATATAAGTATTAATACATATAATCTGAAAGAGAGTTGTGTTTTTATTAAATGGGATCTAACAGTCTTTACTCAGAAATAATGACATAAAGCAAAGTAAATGAAATCTAAGGTGTCTGTGGAAGCTCCTAATGGCTTTGTAAAAATGATTGCAAGTGTGGCCAGGGGTGTCTTTTGGTAATGGCATACAAATAGAAAATCATTCCCAGCTGAGCAGTTTATTTTCCTGTTGAATCTTTGTGAAGCAGACAAAAACTGTGGAAATTGCTTCTGGTCTGGCAGTTGTTTGGCTGACAGCTATGTGTCAGGTTATTCACACTTGCATTACTTCTTCAGATTTAGTGGGGCGATGTTACACAAGAGCAATGCATTTGTAAACAATTTCCCTATATCCAGGGCCTTGCATCAGATGTCACCTCAGGTCCAACATCCCTCCCAGTGCATTGTACCTCCATAAATATTTTATCTGGTGTTTATTGCTTAAAAACATAAAACAAAGCAAAGCAAAGCAAACAAAAGAAAAAATAGGGTCTTGTCAACTGACATTTCATACAGTTCTAAAGAAAAGTGACTCAGGTGTCTCGTGGGATTTGACAAGTAAAATTTCAAAATTAGACTCTGTTTTAAAGAGGGTCTGCCTCCAGGTTCGCATGACTTCCTTAACCTACCACAATACTCTCTGTGATCCCATTGCTAAAGAGCCATTGTGCTACAAGTTATTGAACAAAGTTCATTTCCTAACCCACAGGTGTGTACATTATTCAACACTGACTGCTTGAATTACAGGCTATTTACAGGATTTACTGTAAATAATGTTATATTTTAAACAACAGGAAAGTAGAATTTTCCCCAATGTTACAAGATGAGCTAATTTGAACTGGTGGATGTTTGAGGTCCTCCTTGAAGTTACTGATGTTACAAAATGTAAAGAGTTGCCTGGCAGTGGTAGCACATGCCTTTAATTCCAGCACTTGTAAGGCAGAGGCAGGGAGCTTTCTGAGTTTGAGGTCAGCCTGGTCTACAAAGTGAGTTCCAGGACAGCCAGGGCTACACAGAGATACCCTGTCTCTAAAAAACCAAAAAAAACAAAAACAAACAAACAAAAAAAAAGTAGACCCTAACAGTAACAGCCTTATTACAAAGTGCTTTGGTATGTCCACTATATTCCAAATTGTAAGACAAACATGAAAATTACCTGTACTGGCCTGGTTATTCAAGCTATGTTGTATTATTAGATATTAAATATAATCATGTATGTCTACTGTTACTTTTATGTTTTATCATTGCTATTGCTAAATCTTTTAAATGTGGACATTAAATGCAGTATCCATAGAACAATGTTTCTTGTGAATTAGAGAAGAAAGCAAGTATGCTAATGCCATTTGGGACTTGATAATGTGCAAAGAGTGAGCAAGAAGATACAATGAAAGAAAGTAAACATTAGTTAACAATTGTAAATCTCTCCAGTGGTTATTCAACAGCTTGTTGTTCATGTGCGTGCAGTCAGAATTGTAGTCTAATGAGGTAGTTTCTGGAATTGTTTCACGTTAGCTTGGTATATCTTGTATATATGGGGGGTGGTATCTTAGCAGTGGGACCAGGCTCGTCTCTGACTCTTTTGACTGTGTTTGATACCCTTTTGGTCCCATTTATGTACCTTGTCTGTTGATATGAGGTCTTTTGCCTTGTCTTATCTTGATTTGTCCTATTTTGCTGCCATCTCTTGGAGACCTGCTCTTTTCTGAAGTAAAAATAGAGGGGGGAAGGATCTAGAGAAAAGAGGCATTGTGGGGATGCTAGGAGAGAGAGGAAACTGTTGTTGGTATGTAGTACGTGAAAAAAGGATATATTTTCTATTATTATAAAGGAGAAAAGAAGAGAGGGAGAAACTACATTTTTGCATGTTTTTTTTTCCTGTTGAAAACTCTTGACAGTAGGAGGTCATGAGAGAAAATTAGATTTATTATGATTTTCTTAAACTGTTAAGTTAATAAAAAAGAGGTAAAAATGAAAAGCGTTTGGCTTTTACCAGGAAATCAGTAACTGGGTATGAGGCCCAAATGGTTCCCCATTACCCCCACAAAATTCAAGCCTACTTGAATTGGTCCAAAATTGAGTAAAGGGTCAGCTGAAGTTGGACTAGAGAAGGATTTCTGGCAGCGAGATAAAAGTCAGCATTCCTCAGAAATTGTAAAATAGGTTCTGTCTGCCAAAAGAAATGTCATTTTCCTTGTCTTTGGTAGAAGGGACTCATTACTCTATTGGCATATACCTGTGGTGCTTTTCAGCTTATCTAAATCCATGCTAGCCTCCAGGCACCCTCATCCCCTAATCATACATGCCGATTATTGTATTTCACAGGCTTCCCATATCCCAAATACCCCTTAATCATTCAGACTATAATGGAAAGAATTTTCTTCCTGCCTTGGCTATTTTCATTATTTTCTTTCTCAATAATTCGTGTTCTGTAGGATGGCCATGTCCAGTCTGCTCTGGACTTTTCTACATGCATCTGGGTATTTTCCCAGTTTTCTCTACAAGACACACATTCTCCCTAATCATGGGAAATCATCTCAGGGTGTTTGTTTGTTTGTTTGTTTCTCCTGCTTCTTCACATAGACTGGGGACCTGTAATCACATTATAGGAGTCTCATTTCTGTTAATTTTTACGCAATAAGCTTAATTTTTTTCTGAATCCCTTTTTATTTGCACATTTACTAATTGATATTGAGTGTTCTCAATTACCAAACATTAATTTTACTCAGGGTACTGACATTACTGTGTCATGATTTAGAATGTAAATTTGTTTTTCTGCTTCCTAAAATGCAGGATGAAGTCTGTCCCAAAGCTGAAGAGGATGAAGTGCAGAGATGTGTGTGGGCATCTGCTGTTAATGTCAAAGACAAGTTCATTTATGTTGCTCAGCCAACTTTGGACAGAATCTTGATTGTTGATGTGCAGTCTCAAAAAGTTGTTCAGGTATGATGATGGGTGTTTATGAAAATAAAACTTAAAATCCATATTTGCTTCTGTCTTAGAGTATCTACAGCCTAAGTTATTTGCTGATATTTAATTGTCATTACAAACATGGTTCCTTACAACAGTAATATTCACCACAAAATTTCAGAAGTTATGAAATTTTGTTAGGTGACTATTAATTATAAAACAGGCCTGTAGGTCAATGATACAGAAGACACCCTTTAATAGACTCTGCTATGATGATGGATTCATAACATGTTTATTTTATGTCTGCAGTATGAACCATCATATTTTATCTCTTACTTCCAATCCTACTTCCAATACTAGGTTGTGAGCCAATTTGCCAAAGTTCAAACATAAAATAGCATACAGAAGGTATTGTATCTTTGGTATCTGTATCCAGAATTTGGACCTGGAAAGTTAAGATCATTGACCATAGTACAGAAAAAAAAAAACTTAGTCCTGCATTATCAGATACATATGGGAATAATAATTATATCCACTTTAGTGTTACATTGAAAGCTAAAATAAGTTCATGCATGTATAGCATTCAGACTAGACCATTACATCTTAAGAACCACATTATCAGCTGAGCTGTGGTGGTACGTACCTTTAATCCCAGCACTTGGGAAGCAGAGACAGGCAGATTTCTGAGTTGGAGGCCAGCCTGATCTACAAAGTGAGTTTCAGGACAGCTAGGGCTACACAGAGAAACCCTGTCTTGAAAAAAAAAAGACACATTATCTATCACCTATTTATTCTCAAAGTGCCTTAGAGAAAGTAATGTCCAATTGTCCCTTTTATCATCTGTATAGTTAAACTTTAAAGTCAATATTTTTATGAAATTTACACACACACACACACACACACACACACACACACACACACACACACACATCTTGATTCTTATCTAAAGGAATAAAATAACTTAGAAACACAAATACAAATAGTTCTGCTATTAACAACTTCGCCTGAATTCATCCATCCATCCAACCATCCTTCTATCCAGTAATCTATTTATGCTATGATCATGGATTAATTGCTACTGTAAAATATGTTGGCTATAAATAAATGAATGGCATTGATTCTAAGATGAAGTTCTGGTGCCTGTCAGAATCTAAGTTCTGAGCTGACATTGAGTCTAATGGTTCAGTTTCTGATGTGAAAATGAATAATAAAATCTTGAATAAAATTATGAACAGGTATTCAACTAGAAAATTCTAAGGTTTCCAGGATTATACATTTATCATGGAGATCCAATTTAATCCTCCCTTACATAATGTGAGAACAAATAGCCTGAATGTTACAGTTAATTTGCGTAGGATTTGAAGGCTGTTGAATTTTGACAAGAGTAGTTTTATTTTGATTTACTCTGAGGTAGGTCAGTGTAAATTAGAAGCATTTGATTGGAAATGGTCAGGTCTTCTAGCCAGAATTTTAAAATTAAATGTATGATCTGAGACTAATCAAGCTGGTCTTTAAATTCAATTTTAAATAGAGACCGACACTTGCTGAATATATATTTCCTACTAGATATTCAAATGTGGGCAAAGCCAGTATCACTTATTATTCATAGAATTTTGCCCTCAGACAATGATGTCAAATTAAAAATTAATAGAAGTAATGGATAATAAAATGGCCAAATGCTATGCAATTACCACATAAATCATATTATTTTTTAGTGTGTGTTATAGCTATGAAACACTAGGAAATCATAAGATCTTATGCAACTTGAAATCAGAGAAAGGTACATTCTGATACAATTATGAATCTAGTGGGTTTTTAGCCTCAAGTTTTACCCTTAGGATAAAGAATAGTTAGTGACTTCAAAGGAAATCTCTTTATGATATTGAAATAATTATATCTTCATCACTCTATCAGAATACATCCTACCTAAATAGATAATTATATATGTTTTTGTCACCATATCTTTTGCCAGATTGTGGATATTATATGAATAGAAATGTATAATATGGATTATTTGGTTCTGGTTCCTAGGCCTAGTAGTTATTACTGCAGCAGAGTTTTATTTTCATGTAGGCTATGTTTGCATTATTATTCTGCTATAAGAAATTTACTAGAATTAATGATTCATGATTATGGATCATTTGTATATGGATATTTGTATATCCATCCATGTTAAACCAAACATAATGTCAAAACCTACAATTAAGGCATTCTTAGTTTTCTATAGGCACAAATTTGCAGAGATATTGTTAGTGGACATAGGTGCTCCTAACTCATAATTTTGAATTTTTTTCACAAAACAAATTGTCTAGAATGATGAAAAGACTTAAGTAAAAGGCTGTGATGCACCTAGTGGTAAACTATATCTACAAATATATCATAGTGACATAGTACATGTGTTCTGGGTGAGTAAATGATATATGTTAAGTAACTTATTTTCACACACACACACACATACACATGCACGCACACACACATACACACACACACACGCACATGCACACATATCAGCAATTGCTTTAATTGTGTAAAATAATGGATAGTTAAAAACACATTCAAATTTGATTAGTATGAATATTGCCAGTAGCTATATATTTGTGGTTTCTTTTGTTGTACATAGGTATATTGAATTACATAGCTATGTATAAAATTGTATGTATATGATCATATATACAATTCAGTATACATATCCAGTTATACATATACGAAAATGGATGCAATATATTAGATAACATATAAAAAGAAACATTTTTTTAGAGTTGGGTATATGTGTTTAATTTTAACAGTTAAATTTTGAAACATCATACTGTTTAACCATTTTAAAATAGCATGTGATAGGATTAGTGGTTGATTTTTATGAAAACATATTTTAAAAATTCTAACAAGCAGTACTATTAACACTGTTAGTGAAATTAGAAAGACAATTCCTTAGTGATGTTCTTTTCCATAATTCTATATTAAAGTACATTTTTTGAAAACTGGGTATAAGTACTTTTGAATGTCAAAACAATGTTTGTATTGTAATCACCTTTGAAACCAAAAATTATAACATATAACCTAAAACTTATTCAGATTAAAGTAAATGCTTAAACAATTATAAGTAACAGTTTATATAAAGGCAACCACATTTTAACCCCATTTTCTGAAAAAGAAGTTCTGAATTAATAATTGTTTAGTGCAATATTCAATATCAAGGCAAAGCCACTTGGAGAGGCAGGTGAATCTTTGCATGGAAGAAGTGAGAGGAGGCGAGCTACAGCCTTCCGCAGAGATAAGCACAAGAGGCAAGGGAACCCTCATGTCTGAAAGATTGAGTAGGAGAAAATCAATCTTTTAGGTAGTATTCAGACCTACAAGAAAAACTAATAACACAGCCTAGTTTGGTTTCTTTGTCCATTTTTTTCAGAGATTTCCCACAAAATAAACTAAAATTGAAATTGCTTACATTTGGAATGAGAAAAATTACTTAAGCATTAAATTTCACATACAAATGAGCAAAGTAATGAGCATACATGTAATATATTAAAATTTAACTCTCAAAAGGATATTCTTTCTGTTTAAGGTTGAGTTGTACTGGCATTTAACGAAGAATGGAAAGCAGCAAAAAATGCTTAAATATTATAAAAATGCTGGTGGGTATGTTTACTGGGTGCAGGCCCTTGCTGACAACCCTAAGTTGAATTACCAGCACATACACGATGGGAGGACACAGTATACTCTACAAACTTGACCTCCGATATCTGCATATGAGCTACATCATGCATGTAGCCATACTTATGCACATGTCTACACATATACACAACACAACACACATTAAATAAAAGTATTAATTTTTTTGCAAGCTATTGTTAGGCATTGGAAAGTATAACACTTTAGAAACACTGAACTTAAGACAATCAAAATGGTTGAGGGTGATGAAGTGAAACAACAGCATCATCATCAACAACAACAACAAAAACCACAACAAAACAAATTCAAGACCAAAAAGACAAAAGATACATAAATATCACCTAAGGGTGATAGACATCACACTTCTGAAAGATATAATGACTGAAAATTTCAAAAGCAAAAGCTGTAGAAATGAGATGTTAGGATATGTAGAGAAATAATAAATGGGTCAACATTTTTACCATCAATGAAAACCACCAATACAATTTCCCCGGGGTTCATTAGTCTCTGAGAAAAAGTTCAAAGTGGCTAACAGCTTGATGTTTTGTATACTTGCAGTTCTGTATGGTTCTTAGAAGTAGTAATAAAAGTGACAAGGGCTCCTCAGCTACTCAGTTAACAAGAATTAATCAAAGTAAGATGAAATTATTAAACCTATTAAAGCAAAGATAAGACCCCTGCTGGACAAGCATGAGGACTTGAATGTGAATATCCAGCATCCACATAAAAGTAAGGAAGCTGAACATGTCCAGTGTTGAGACATGATCTGTGGAGAGAGCTATACTTCAGAAGCTCTTTAGCCTGACAGGTAGCTAAATGGCGACATTCATGTTTAGTAACAGAGCCTGTATGATGAGATTAAAACTTGGGGTGGTAGAGAAAAATACTCAATGTTTTCCTCCAGCAATTGCATTCATGCACAAACATGTGTGTGTTCTCACATATACAAATAGAAATACACACACTATCAACATAAATAATTAATCTGTGAAAGTATATAAAAGAGAATGTAAATTAATGAAGGAAGAAGGGAAGAAGGAAGAATCAATCCACCAAGAAATCCAGAAAACAAAACAAAAATTGTCTTCTATACATGAGAGAAAATAAAGGTCTTCTTAGATAAGCAAAAGTCCATGATGGTCATAACTCCTGCTCTTCACCCTCAGAAATTCCACTGAGAATTCTGGTGAAGGGAAGACACAGTCATTCAACAAAGTGAATATAGAAAATTTTCTTTTTTTATTGGATATTTTCTTTATTTACATTTCAAACCTTTCCCACTTTCCCCTCTGGACATCACTAACCCATCCTCTCTCCCCCTGCTTCTATGAGGGTGCTCACCTACCCACCTACCCACTACCATCTCCCTGCCCTGGCATTCCCCTACACTGGAGCATGGAGGCTTCACAGGACCAAGGGCCACTCCTTCCATTACTATTCAACAAAGCCATCTTCTTCCACATATATGGCTGGAGCCATGGGTCCATCCATGTGTACTCTGGTTTAGTCCCTGGGAGCTCAGGGGCGGGGGAGGAGAGGAGGCAGGGTTGGTTGATATTGTTGTTCCTTCTATGGACCTGCAAACCCCTTCAGCTCCTTGGGTCCTTTCTCTAGCTCCTCCATTGGGGACCCTGTGCTCAGTCCAATGGATGACTCTGAGCATCCACTTCTGTATTTGTCAGGCACGGGCAGAGCCTCTCAGGAGACAGCTATCTGAGGTTCCTATTAGCAAGTACTTATTGGAATCCACAATAGTATCTGAGTTTGGTAACTGTATGTGGAATGGATCCCCAGGTGGGGCAGTCTCTGGAATGTAGGTAAATTAATGGGAATTAAGAAGAGCTAGTATTCATAGCAGCCTTATTTATAATAGCAAGAACCGGGAAACAACCCAGATGTCCCTCAACAGAGGAGTGGATACAGAAATTGTGGTACATCTACAC
>NW_022196898.1:25944394-25971859 GCF_008632895.1 Mastomys coucha
CCTCTCAGGAGACAGCTATATCAGGCTCCTGTCAGCCAGCATGTGCTGGCATCCACAATAGTGTCTGGTTTTGATGATTGAACATAGGAAGGATTCCCAGGTGGAACAGTCTCTGGACTGTCCTTCCTTCAGTTTCTGCTCCATAGTTAGTCTCAGCAACACCTTTCATGAATATTTAGTTCCCCTTTTTAAGAAGGAATGAAGTATCCACACTTTCGTCTTTCTTCTTGAGTTTCTTGTGGTTTGTGGATTGTATTTTGTGTATTCTGAGCTTCTAGGCTAATATCCATTTATCAGAGAGTACATAAAAGTGTGTTTTTTTGTGACTGGGTTACCTCGTTCAGAATGATATTCTCCAGATCCATCCATTTACCTAAGAATTTCATAAATTCATTGTTTTCAATAGCTGAGCAGCACTCCATTGTGTAAATGGAGTACTTACACACATTTTCTAAATTCCTTCCTCTGTTGAGGGACATCTGGGTTGTTTCCAGCTTCTGGCTATTATAAATAAGGCTGCTATGAACATGGTGGTGCATGTGTTCTTATTACATGTTGTAGCATTTTCTGGGTATATGCCCAGGAATGGTATAGCTGGGTCCTCTAGTCGTACTGTATCCAATTTCCTGAGGAACTGCCAAACTGATTCCCAGAGTGGTTGTGCCAGCTTGCAATCCCACCAGCAATGAAGGAGTGTTCCTCTTTCTCCACAATCTCGCCAGCATCTTCTGTCACCTGAGTTTTTGATCTTAGCCATTTTGACTGGTGTGAAGTAGAATCTCAGGGTTGTTTTGATTTGCATTTCCCTGATGACTAAGGATGTTGAACATAGAAGCACCTAAAGAAATGTTCTGTAACTCTTAACCACAAAGAAATTGAATATAAAAATGTAAGGAACAATAGAGATGTAAATTAAGTAATAAATACTAAAAAATATCAAAAAATTGAAACTAAATTCAGTTTTCTATATGATTAGCAGCATTCTAACAACCTTGTATAGATGGACAAAGAAGAAAGGAGAAATCATGAATTACTAATATTCAATAGTGAATCATGTATAAGTTTAAAGCAATTTGTTTCATATAGAACTAAATGACAGAACATTAAAATTCTGTAAATATACAGAAAGATCTGTATAAACAAAGTTATAACATATTACTAAAAATTAAAAGAAACAAAAAAAATTAAAGAAACAAATGAAAACATAGCTAATGACCATGATTTAGACTATCTCATATTGTTTAGATGTCAATCCCAACCACAGTGATCTATAGACTCAAAGCAAAATCCAAACAGAAGTAGGTAAGAGAAATGAACAATATCATCCTACAATTGTATGACACTCTACAGAGCCAAATCAATATTGATAAAGCAATATATATTATCCAGTTTTATTCATCTTCTTTCTAATATGAACCACTATTTTCTTTTTTGTAAATGTTATACAAAGCAATAAACACTATAATAATTAATAATAATTAATGTCAGAAAGACATATAGATTAACAAAATAGGATATAAATTCAAGTATCCATACATATAGTCTCAATTTATTTTTGAGAATTTATAGGATCACTTTTCAGTAAAAAATTTTAAGCTTTTACTAAAAGTGGATATGTATACATTAAAGAATAAAGTTGTAACCTTACCCAGTTGTACAGGCAACTCATATCTCAAAATGATAGATAAATATACATGTGTAATATAAACTAGAGGAAGCAAGCATCAAGCTCTAAGATACTAGATTTGCTGATGCCACATTGGATATGACACCAAAACTGTGGGTAATCAAAAGATAATAGACAAACTGGATAGCATAAGCTTATTTAAAGATTTCATTGCAAATGATAAAAAATAAACATATAATTCATATTTCAAATATGAATTGGTATCTAGAACATACAGAAAATTTCTAAACAGAAAAATAGACAGCTAGACTTGAACAAATACAAGAGCTTGAAAATATTTCCTTACAGAATATATATAAGCAGCCATTAAGCACAGAATACACTGCTCTGTCATATGAAGCATTAAGAAAATAAAAATGAAATCTACAATAAGATTTAATTCACACTTACCATTAAATCAAACAAAATATGTTGACAAGGATATATTGAAACTTGTCCTTTATACAATATAAAGAGGGATGAGTACAGCAGAGCTATCAGGGAATGAAGTGCCATGGCTTATTTAAATTGCACAACACTGTAACACAGCAATGCCATGACTGCTGACTCTACATCCCCACACAGTGCCAAAAACAAGATGAGGACTGGACATTCATGTCCTTCAGTAGATGAGAGTGGTATATTGTATAATGGAGTTTAAGTTACACATTAACAAGTGATATTCTCTTTCAGCCTAGCAAGACTAGAAGTATAAGCCTCTGACACTCACCCAATATCTATATAGATTTGTGGAATCCTGATTCCAATCTCCTTATTTGTGTAATAGATTTAAACACTTAGCCACTGAGTCACTTCATGCCTCCACTAATTTTAGTATGTATATTATACACTTTCTAATATATTTTAAGTCCTTTTATAACCAAATAACCTTAAGTTTATCTGCCTCTCTCTCCCCCTTTTTTTCTTCAGTTCTAGAGATAGAACTCTGGGCCTTCAGTTTGTTCAGCAAGTTCTGGAGCATCTGACTAAGCTAACGGCTAACCCTTTCATTTTAGAAAGATGCTACTAAAGTACTTTAACTCTTTATTTTAAAAAATAATAAAGTTAGATAATTTTGAATTTATTTAAGCTATCTGCCCTCTACATATAATTTTAGCTCATTCATATCTTCAAATCTCTTTCTTTTTTATTAGATATTTTCTTTATTTACATGTCATATGCTTTCTCCTTTCTCAGTTTCCCCTCCAAAAGAAAAAAAAAACAATAAAAAACAACACAAAAAAACCAGTAATAACAAACCTCTGTTGTCTTCCCTCTCCCCCTGCTTGCCACTCTGCCCTCTTCCAATTATTGCCCCAGGCATTTCCCTACACTGGGGCACAGAACCTTCACAGGGACAAGGGCATCTATTCCCACTGATGACTGACTTTGCAATCCTCTACTATACACATGCTGCCAGAGCAATCAGTCCTACAATGTGTACTCCTTGGTTGGTGGTGGAGTCCCTGGGAGCTTTGAGGGTACTAGTTAGTTCATATTGTTGTTTATCCTAAGGGACTGCAAACCCTTCAGCTCCTTTGGTCCTTTTTCTAACTCCTTCACTGGGGACCCCGTACTCAGTCCAATGGATAGCTGTGAGCCTCTACATCTGTATTAGTAGGGGACTGTCAGAGCCTCTCAGGAGACAGCTATATTAACTGGATTGTCCTTCCTAAAGTCTCTGCTCCATAGTTAGTCTCTAAATTCCTTCCATGGGTATTTTGTTCCCTCTTTTAAGAAGGAATGAAATGTCCACATTTTGGTCTTCCTTCTTGAGATACTTGTGGTTTGTGGGTTGTGCTTCGTGTATTCTGAACTTCTGGGCTTATAACCGTTTATCAGAGAGTGCATACCATGTGTATTCTTTTGTGATTGAGTTACCTAACTTAGGATGATATTCTCCAGATCCATCCATTTCCCTAAGAATTTCATAAATTCATTGTTTTTAATAGCTGAGTAATACTCCATTGTGTAGATGTACCACAATTTGTATCCATTCCACTCTTCAGGGGCATCTGGGTTGTTTCCAGCTTCTGGCTATTATAAATAAGGCTGCTTTGAACATGGTGGAGCATGTGTCCTTATTACATGTTGGAGCATCTTCTGGGTATATGCCTAGGAGTGGTCAAGCTGGGTCCTCCGGTAAACCTATGCTCAATTTCCAGAGGAACTACCAAACTGATTTCCAGAGTGGTTGTACCAGCTTGCTATCCCACCAGCAATGAAGGAGTGTTCCTCTTTCTCCACAACCTCTCCGGCATCTGCTGTCACCTGAGTATTTTATCCTAGCCAATCTGACTAGTGTGAGGTGGAATCTCAGGGTTGTTCTGATTTGCATTTCCCTGATGACTAAGGATTTTGAACATTTCTTTAGGTGCTTCTCAGCCATTCGGTATTCATCAGTTGAGAATTCTTTGTTTAGCTCTACCCCATTTTTAATAGTGTTATTTGGTTCTCTGGAGTCTAACTTCTTAAGTTCTTTGTATATGTTGGATATTAACCCTCTATCAGATATAGGATTGGTAAAGATCTTTTCCCAGTTTGTTGGTTGCTGTTTTGTCCTATTGACAGTGCCTTGTCTTACAGAAATTTTGCAACTTTACAAGGTCCCATTTGTCAATTCTTAATCTTAGAGCATAAGCTATTGGCATTCTGTTCAGGAAATTTTCCCCTATGCCTATGTGCTTGAGGCACTTCCCCACTTTCTTTTCTATTAGTTTCAATGTATCTGTTTGATGTAGAGGTTCTTGATCCACTTGGACTTGAGCTTTGTATAAGGAGATAGGAATTGATCGATTTGCATTCTTCTATGTGCTAACTGCCAGTTGAACCAGCACCATTTGTTGAAAATGCTGTCTTTTTTTCTACTGCATGATTTTAGTTCCTTTGTCTAAGACCAAGTGACCATAGGTTTCTGGGTTCATTTCTAGGTCTTCAATTCTATTTCCTTGATCTACCTGTCTGTCATTGTACCAATGCTATGCAGTTTTTATCGCAATTGCTCAGTAGTACAACTTAAGTTCCAGGATGGTGATTCCACAAGAGGTTCCTTTATTGTTGAGAATAGTTTTGTTTATCCTGCGTTTTTTGTTGTTCCAGATGAATTTGCAAATTGCTCTTTCTAAGTTTGTGAAGAATTGGGTTGGAATTTTTATGGGTATTGCACTGAATCTGTAGATTACCTTTGGTAAGATGCCAATTTTACTATATTAATTCTGCCAATCATGAGCATGGGAGATCTTTCCATCTTCTGAGGTCTTCTTCAATTTCCTTCTTCAGAGACTTGAAGTTCTTGTCAAACAGATCTTTTACTTGCTTAGTTAGAGTTGTTACACCAAGGTATTTTATATTATTTGTAACTATTGAAAAGGGAGTTGTTTCCCTAATTTCTTTCTCAGACTGTTTATCCTTTCTGTAGAGGAAGGCCTCTGATTTTCTTGACTTAATTTTATATCCAGCTACTTTGCTGAAGTTGTTTATCAGATTTAGGAGTTCTCTGGTGGAATTTTTGGGGTCATTAAGTATACTATCATATCATCGGCAAATAATGATAATTTGACTGTTTCCTTTCCAATTTGTATCCCTTTGATCTCCTTTTGTTGTCTTATTGCTCTGGTTAGGACTTCAAGTACAATATTGAATAGGTAGGGAGAGAGTGGGCAGCCTTGTCTAGTTCCTGATTTTAGTGGGATTGTTTCAAATTTCTCTCCATTTAGTTTGATGTTGGGTACTGGTTTGCTGTATATTGCTTTTACTATGTTTAAGTATGGGCCTTGAATTCCTGATCTTTCCAAGACTTTCATCATGAAGGGATGTTGGATTTTGTCAAATGCTTTCTCGGTATCTAATGATATGACCATATGGTTTTTTCTTTGAATTTGTTTATATAGTGAATTATGCTGATAGATTTCCATATATTGAACCATCCTTGCATCACTGGAATGCATCCTACTTGATCATGGTGGATGATCATTTTGATGTGTTCTTTGATTCTGTTTGCAAGAATTTTATTGAGTATTTTTGCATTAATATTCATAAGGGAAATTGGTCTGAAGTTTTCTTTCTTTGTTAGGTCTTTGTGTGGTTTAGGTATAAGAGTAATTGTGGCTTCATAGAACAAATTGGGTAGAGGTGCTTCTGTTTCTATTTTGTGGAATAGTTTGGGGAGTATTGGTATTAGGTCTTCTTTGCATGTTTGATAAAACTCTGCACTAAATCCCTCTGGTACTGGACTTTTATTGATTAGGAGACTATTAATGACTGTTTCTATTTCATGAGCAGATATGGGACTGTTTAGATCATTGATGTGAATTTGATTTAACTTTGGTACCTGGTATCTGTCTAGAAAATTGTCCATTTCATCCAGGTTCTCCAGTTTTCTTGAGTATAGGCTTTTGTAGTAGGCTCTCATGATTTTTTGGATTTCCTCAGTGTATGTTGTTATGTCTCCTTTTTCATTTCTGATCTTGTTAATTAGGATACTGTCTCTGTGCCTTCTAGTTAGTCTGGCTAATCGTTTATCTATTTTGTTGATTCTTCTCAAAGAACCAGCTCTTGGTTTAGTTGATTCTTTATATAGTACTTTTTGTTTCTATTTCAGTCCTGAGTTTGATTATTTCCTGCCTTTGACTCCTCTTGGGTGAATTTGCTTCTTTTTGTTCTAGTGCTTTCAGGTGTGCTGTCAAATGCTGGTGTATGCTATTTCCAGTTTCTTTGTGGAGGCACTTGAGGCTATTAGTTTTCCTCTTAGGACTGCTTTCATTGTGTCCCATAAGTTTGGGTATGTTGTGGCTTCATTTTCATTAAACTCTAGCAAGTCTTTAATTTCTTTCTTTATTCCTTCCTTGACCAAGTTATCACTGAGTAGAGTGTTGTTAAGCTTCCACATGTATGTGGGCATTCTATTGTTTATGTTGTTATTGAGGAACAGCCTTAGTCCATGGTGATCTGATAGGATACAAGGAATTATTTCAATCTTGTATCTGTTGAGGCCTGACTTATGACCAATTATATGGTCTATTTTGGAGAAGGTCTAATGAGGTGCTGAGAAGAAGGTATATCCTTTTGTTTTAGGATAAAAAGTTCTATAGAGATCTGTTAAATTCACCTGTTTCATAACTTCTGTTAGTCTCACTGTGTCTTTGTTTAGTTTCTGTTTCCATGGTCTGTCTGCTGCAGAGAGAGGGGTGTTGAAATCTCCCACTATTATTGTGTGCAGTGCAATTTGTGCTTTGAGCCTTAGTAAAGTTTATTTTATGAATGTAGATACCCTTGCATTTGGAGCATAGAGGTTCAGAATTGAGAGTTCATTTTGGTAGATATTACCTTTGATGAATATAAAGTGTCCCTCCTTATCTTTTTTGATCAATGTAGGGTAAAAGTCAATTTTATTTCATATTAAAATGGCTACTCCAGGTTTTTTTCTTGATACCATTGGCTTGGAAAATTGTTTTCCAGCCTTTTAACTGAGGTAGTGTATGTCTTTGTCACTGAGGTGTGTTTCCTGTATGCAACAAAATGTTGGGTCCTGTTTACATACCCAGTCTGATAGTCTGTGTCTTTTTATTGGGGAATTCAGTCCATTAATATTAATAGATACTAAGGAAAAATAATTGTTGCTTCCTGTTATTTTTGTTGTTAGAGCTGGAATCTGTTCATGTGACTATCTTCTTTTAGTTTTCTTGGAAGATTACACTTTTTGCTTTTTCAGAGATGTAGTCCCCTTCCTTGTGTTGGAGTTTTCCATTTATTACCCTTTGAAGGGCTGGATTCATAGAAATATATCGTGTGAATTTAGTTTTGTCATGGAATACTTTGGTTTCTCCATCTATGGTGATTGAGAGTTTTTCTGGGTTGGCATTTGTATTATCTTATGGTCTATATGACATCTGCCCAGGATCTTCTAGCTTTCATAGTCTCTGGAGAGAAGTCTAGTGTAATTCTGATAGGCCTGTATTTATATGTTACTTGACCTTTTTCCCTTACTTCTTTTAGTATTCTTTCTTTGTTTTGTGCATTTGGTGTTTTGACTATTATGTGGCAAGAGGAATTTATTTTCTGGTCCAGTCTATTTGGAGTTCTATAGGCTTCTTGTATGTTCATGGGCATCTCTTTCTTTAGGTTAGGGAAGTTTTCTTCTATAATTTTGTTGAAGATATTTATTGGCCCTTTACGTTGGAGGTCTTTACTCTCTTCTATCCCTAGTATCCTTAGATTTGGTCTTCTCATTGTGTCCTGGACTTCCTGGATGTTTTGTGTTAGGAACTTTTTGCATTTTGTATTTTCTATGATTGTTGTGTCAATGTTTTCTATGGTATCTTCTGCAGCTGAGATTCTCTCTTCTATCTCTTGTATTCTGTTGTTGATGCTTGCATCTATGTTTCCTGACTTCTTTCCTAGGATTTCTATCTCCAGAGTTGTCTCTTTTTCTGACTTCTTGACTGTTTCTTCCATTTTTAGGTCCTAGATTGTTTTGCTCAATTCCTTCACCTGTTTGTTTGTGTTTTCCTGTAATTCCTTAAGGGATTTTTGTGTTTTCTCTTTAAGAGCTTCTACTTGTTTACTAGTGATCTCCTGTAATTCTTTATGGGATTTTTTTGTTTCCTATTTAAGGACTTGTACCTCTTTACCTGTGTTCTCCTGCTTTTCTTTAAGGGAGTTAGTTATTCATGTCCTTCTAAATTCCTCTAGCATCAACTTGAGATATGATTTTAGATCCAAATCTTGTTTTTTCTATGTTTTGGGATATCCAGGACTTGCTGTGGTGGGAGTACTAGGTTCTGATGAAGCTAAGTAGTCTTGGTTTCTGTTAATAGGATTCTTGTGTTTGCCTTTAGTCATCTGTTGATCTCTGGTGTTAGATGTTCTTGCTGTTAGATGTTCTTGTCTCTGACTAGAGCTTGTTCCTCCTCTAGTTCTGTAAGCTGGTGTCAGTACTTCTGTGAGATTAGCTCTCCTCTGGTAAACCCCGGGGCCCAGATGGCTGTGGATCCTTTGTCTGTCCTGAGTCCTAGCGTCAGAGCACACCTTAGAGATAGGATCTCCACTTTCAGGAAAGGTGCAGAGAGGGCTGTGGGTCTGTTGTCCCTCCTAGGTGTAGTCTGAGGTAGAAATGATCCTGACCAGGCTGCCCTGTGACTTGTGAGGCCTGTGCCTCCAGGCTGGTCCTACCTTAGAAAGTCACTGGGGAGAAAATGGCAGATCTCACCTGAGTCCCTGGGTTAAAGCAGTCCTTGAAGGCAGGCTCTCTGCTTGCAGGGAAGGGGAAGAGAGGGTTGAGGATCCACAGCTGTCACTTCTAGGTGTAGACAGGGGTTGAGAGCCATTCATATCTTCAGATAGTGAGTTTTCTAACTCTATTACCAGCTGTGTGAAATAATATATCCTTTTAAGAAGGATATGAAATGTGTACATTTTGGTCTTCCTTCTTCTCGAGTTTCTTGTTTTTTGTGGGTTGTTTTTCCTGTATTCTGAACTTCTGGGCTAATAACTACTTATCAGAGAGTGCATACCATGTGTGTTCTTTTGTGATTGGGTTACCTCACTTAAGATGATATTCTCCAGATCCATCCATTTCCCTAAGAATTTCATGGAGAGGCTCACAGCCATCCATTGAACTGAGTACAGGGTCCCCAATGAAGGAGTTAGAGAAAAGACCAAAGGAGCTGAAGGGTTTGCAGCCCCTTAGGATGAACAACAGTATGAACTAACTAGTACCCTTAGAGTTCCCAGGGACTCAACCACCAACCAAGGACTATACATTGTAGGACTGATTGTTCTGGCAGCATGTATATAGCAGAGGATTACAAAGTCAATCATCAATGGGAGGAGAGGCCCTTGGCTCTGTGAAGGTTCTGTGCCCCAGTGTAGGGGAATGCCAGGGCCAATAAGTGGGAAAGGGTAGGGTGGCAAGCATGGGGATGGGGGAGGCAACAGGGGTTTGTTCTTGTTGTTTTTTGGGGTTTTTTTCATCTTTTTTATTTTGAGGGGAAACTGGGAAAGGAGAAATCATATGACATATAAATAAAGAAAATATCTAATAAAAAGTGTTGATTGAAAAAAATATCCTTATATTTGCCCAAAATTATCTTATCTGCGTATAAATTTCAGTGTTAGAACATACATGCTTAAAAGTAAACTATGCATATCCTGATGACTTCATTACTGTGCCCAGGGAAACTTTTATGGTCTTGAATACTCTCATGATTTTTCCTAAAATGTAAAAATAATCTAAAGATTTCATAGATATGAATCAAGTACTCTGCAGATGGAAGGGTAATCGTTATAACTCAGACTTAAAGATAAAATCTAAGTAAAAATAGGTTGCTTCTACTTTAAACTAAATCCAAACACAGAGCATGGAAAATTTATTGTGAATTGTGAAGTATAAAGAGAATATTACAAAATGTCTCTTTTTGGGGTTTGTCCACTGGTGAGCTCTAAACTAAAACTAGCTTTTTCTCATATTCAAAGGCTTAACTTTCCTGCCTATATCCATGGCTTCTTCTGTCTCTTGTTGGGAATATTAAGACAGAGTTCGTAACCATAATAAAATTTAGTTGTCTCCTAAGTACTAGAAAAAAGTGCTATAGAGTTCATTTTCCTGTTTAATAAATGGAAAGATGCAGACCAGAAGCAAATTTGTTGTTTCTAGTCAAGTACATTTTATCTACATATACTAATAGATACATATTAGCATAAGACAAAGCCACTACACTTAATTAAACGTGTCTTTCAAGGTTTCTTCTTTGATTCAAGTAAGTACTTTTATAGAGTAAAAAGTACATTTATAGAGTACTTTTCACAGTAACTTTTATAGAGCTGCAGTTGAAACAAAGGCCTTGGCCAAGCTAAGTGTCTCTGCTCCAGAGATTAATCTCCAACTCTTGCTTTTCTTGAGACAAGATTTACACATGTGATTCAATTTATGCAGAAACCGTAATCTCTTGTGACTTCTTGGGAGTTTGGGGACTATAGTTGTGCACAATCATTACCACCATCCCGAGAACTATATACTAATCTATGACACTATATTTAATGTATTTTTCCTTTGCATTATTTGACTTTATTATTCCATGTTATATGGATATCTGAGGACTACAGATTATTCAACATTGCTTCATATTACTTTTAGAAAAGGGACTAGTTTCTTGTCACATAAAAATTTCCAGCTTTGGTCTAAAGTTGATAGAGATTGAAAAACATTTGTAAACTTGTTTTCAGTAAATCCATCATTATTATTTTCAGCAAAAAGTAAAAGTCACAATAATTTAATAGTATATCTAAACTTGATATTGTTTTAAATGTCAAATAGTTTCAATTATTTTCTAGAGATACACACAGATGATGTTTGGCTGTATAGATGATTAACTAGTAAACAACTGACCTCATTTTCTTTTCTATGGAACAAGATTCTGTTCTGCTTTGGTGCAGTAGTGGCTTAGTGTGACAACTCAGGAGTATTATTGGGATCATCAGCAGTCTCCTCCAGCCATTATCACATTATCTTGAGAATCTACATCATTAGTTTAAATTAGGTTCACTTAATTAGCCAGCTGGTACTCTCCTTGTCAGACTGGTAAACAAGCTGTGCTGTCCTGTTCCCTCATGTCAAGTCTCAGACTCTCTTCTATGTCTCACTGCTATTGTCAGTGTGTTTCCATGACAAAGTAAACCATCTCTACAGAGTCAAATGCAGCTTGTCCATAATCAGAGCACTGTGCACTTAGGTTTTTGTATTTCTTGAAGTTTCCCCAGAAAGACTAGTGACATATTACATCACCTATGTACGTGAATATTAGTGTCTATATATCAACAAAGACATAAACACATATAAAAAGTAAATTAATCCTGAAAGTTTATCTGAAATTAGACTGTGAATGCTGATTTTATAATACTGGACAGAGAAAGCCTCTATCAATGCCTCTATAAAGCTATAATGCATCCAACAAAATTATTTTATTACTGTTACATATTCAGTTTATTTTTAATAATGTTTACAAAACAAATCAGAGGTTAGTTTAGCTTACCAGAAAAAATATAGCACTAAACATAACATTTACAGGAACTATTCTTTCTTGGGCCTGAAACTTTTAAGACAATAATATGCTTGTTATTTGAAAATATTTCAGAAAAGCTAATATTCCAGCAGAACTTTAGATAATGTACAGCAGTAGAATTATTTGTATAGAATCACACAAAACAGAGAAGTACTTGTGTAAAATATCTAGTTTATTGTCAGTAAGAAAAAAATGTTAGGCTTTTTTTAACTACAACATCATAGTATTTTCCTTTTTAAAAAAGTCCAAAATATTTCACTAAGTCAAATATGATTGCTTGACTCATTCCTGTTAAAAGAGTACTCCCCAGAATTACAAGATAATTTCTTGTTTCTGGGGGATTTGGTTGGAAGTGTCTGAAAACAAATTTTCTAGAAAAAAATAGTATTTATAGAGTAATGTAAACCATGTCCAGGAAGAAAGAATTCAACAGAAGCAGAGCTGGGGAGAAAGATAATTACACGCTAGCATACCACATTCTAAGCATATATCCAATACTGTCTTTTAAAAATATATATCATTTTTTCCTGAAGCAAGAAGATGTAAGTTGACCTTAGAAACACATAAACAAAAAGCAGTATGTGCAACTGCTGATGCATGAAGTCTGTGTTCCGCCAACTCCATAGAGTTCAACAGTCCCAGATAGGTGTGAATGTAGCCCACCACATTTGGAAATCCACTCATGTCACAATGTCAAATATTTAAACACCCTGAGAAGTATCCACTGCATGACATCCTGTTTGACATAGCAAATGAGCAGTCATGGGGACATGACCCCAACACATTTGTTTATATTTGCTTATCTTATAATGGAAGAATCCCGTTCCACTTCAAAACCATTACCTAAAAAGATGAATACTGGAAGCTAAGAACGGAACCCACACCCACCTAAAGAGAGTTATATTTTAAAGGCCCATACTTACCAGCACTCATAAAGAATCATGTGACTAGTATAATAGTTTTGATAAATAGAACAGTATTTTTTATTAATAACATAAATTAATTTCAGCATCCTACACAGCTTTGCAGCTTGCTTATTCTCGCATGAATGCTGGGAGTCATCCCTGGCAAATGTTCAGTCACTTGTAAATTATGTTATGCCTCAGTGGCTCACGGGTTTATCCTTGGCAAATAAATAAATACATTTACCAAGTACTAATTCTCTGCCATTCAAGAGCAGATTGTCCAGGTTTCTGATCATTTAAATTTAGAAGTATACAGATGTCATGTGAAAATTCAACACATGAAACT
Organism: Mastomys coucha; assembly: GCF_008632895.1. Lineage (NCBI taxonomy): Eukaryota > Metazoa > Chordata > Mammalia > Rodentia > Muridae > Mastomys > Mastomys coucha. Next base: position 25,957,370 of record NW_022196898.1, read on the forward strand.
TATTTCTTTGGGAAGTGGGTGATGAGAGCCTGAGAGTAGATGTATTTGTAACTGATTGGCAATTAGGCTACATATAGTAGCCTCCTAACAAACTGATCATCAACAAGCATCTGCATTCCTGTCCTACAGTTTGTGACGGCAGTCACATAAAATATATTAAATGTGTCAGTTTGCGGTTAAAATCCTAGAAGCAGATGCCCAAATAATCAATTTCTCTCCAGTAAAGCAGATCATATTTGGTTCACTTTTACCCATACCTCTTTTATGTTATCATTGTTTGTTTGCCTTTTGTAAATTTTTAAATGAAATTGCAAAATGATGAACTTTAGTAGTAAACATTTGAAATGCTAAAATGCAGACCAATCAAATTGTTGTTGATACTTGAGAAGATATTTTAAACTTCTTTCAATCTTTTCAAGTTTGATTAAGAATTTTCCTCTCAGATGTATTTAAGCTTATTGGAAGGAAATTGATTATAATTTCAACTTCTCATATGTCTGCTGAGTTAAATTTAGCTTAATTTTATATGTTTATTCTATACGCATTCTTGTCTGAGAATGCGTGCACTTGACAATATACATATGCAAATGACATAAGTCAACATGCAGGATTCCAGTCTCTCCTTCCTTCAGATAAATTCTGAAGATGCATTCTAGTCAAGTTTGTATCCATTGAGGTATCTTGCCTGATCTATAAGTCATCTTTTTAAAGGATCTGGTCTTCCTGCATATAAAAAAATTCATATTTTATGAATCATATTTCCCTTTAGCCTCTCATCCTGATTTGCACTTCTTCCACAGAGCTGTCATTTATCAAATCAAGTTATTCTAAATCCATGTGAATGCTTCTATTCTGTAAATTCTTTAAAGACAGAGATAGTGTTCCCTTTTTTCTCCAATAGCATTGTTTCATGATTAAAATATTGTTTTGTTGGTAACATAATCATGAAAACAATTCAAGTTTTACTAATATGCACCTCTATATACAGTGCTGTGTAGAACCAGAGGCTCATTGAAACTCATGCTAAGTAAGCAGGCTAGCAGTGAGCTCTACTGCAGCACAGTGCTTATAGAAGTGACACTACATACTACAATAGTATTTCAGTATTGCTTAATATTCACCAGACATAGATAGCCATTATCTATCCTAATCATCACAAGAATTCTTGAAAGTAGATATTGTTAGATAGTTCTATCTCACAAGAAAAAATTAAGGATAGTGACCTACTATGGTTTTCTTATTATTTTAAATAAAGGGTTTAGAATGCCACCTCATGCACATTATGCATCCTGTATCTCCCTGCTCTGCACTGTGTATTGTAGCTTCCAACACACTTAGAGATATTGGATATTCCTTGAATTTCTGTCCATCTTCCATTGGGGAACATTGTCTCCCAAATGTTCAGATATGTGTAGAATAAGTTTCTGGTCTCTTAGGAAAGGCATCTTTTATGTGCATTCTCATACTGGGTAGGAAGTGCAGTATAGGCTATGGGATAGATGACTTCTGATGGACCAGCCATAGTTTTTTTACTACTGCCAATGCTCAGGCAACTGATAGATACTACTTAGGAAAGGCCTCAGAAAAGCAATTGCATTGTCTACGCTCAATCAGACTGGGAATTCCCATTAGAATCCCTTCTTAATCTTAAACTCAGTTACAAACTTTCATCTTTTGTCCTACTATATTCTTAAAACCAAGTATCATGAAGTTCTTTCTTGTTTGTCGCTGTTGCTTTCAGTAAACAGTTTCTTTAATGTTATGCTGACATAATGATCACTCTGTTTTAAACTGCATACAAACTTAGCAGTTATAACCACATATGGATGAAATTTAAACTGTAAAATGCCATAGGAATATGGGTGCATTGTCACTACATCAGTGATAGAAGGCAGCTTTTTTGTTTTCTGCACATGATTAGAAGTTATAGATTAGTGCATGCAGAAATTTAAATGCAACATTGATGCAAACACAGTTATGTAAGTACAATTGTAGTCATACCATGAGTACTACAACTAGTTAGTTACTTTAATAATGACAAGGCTGGTAGTTTCTATGGGTTTGTGCAGTAACTGGTATTTCTTAATAAAATTTCAGCCTTTTTTTTTTCTGCTACCACTGCAAACAGTTGTTTTTCCTACTACTTTGTAAATTCAATATTGCCTTGGAAACCTGAGCAATATCCTCTTTTTTTCTTTTTATTTATTTATTATATGTAAGTACATTGTTGCTGTCTTCAGACACCCCAGAAGAGGGTATCAGATCTCATTACAGATGGTTGTGAGCCACCATGTAGTTGCTGGGATTTGAACTCAGGACCTTCAGAAGAGCAGTGAATGCTCGTAACTGCTGAGCCAAACAATATCCTCTCAAGATAACTTTCAAAGTAGGAAAGCCATGTAAGGCAGGGCTACAAGGATGTCTCATTACTGTCTTCCTTTATGAAGTTCAGGATCCTTCTCCAAGATTGAGGACTCATTTGGTGGTTACAACATTAACACTAGTGAAGCTCCTCAGAGGCTGGGAACTTTAGTATCTGTCAAAAGGAAGGGTGATTCTTCAGGATATTTAGTACAGTGGTACCCATAACATAGCATTTCTGCTGAGCTAGCCTACAAACTATAATATAACTTTAACATCTAAGAAGAATGGAATAAGAACATCAATACAGAAAGAGTTATCAAGTTTTTTCTGAACCCACACATCATTTAACTCATCTTTGAACACTGTGAATTTGGATATATAAAATGTATCATAAAGTTTTAGAAGAAATGTATATGTGAGCCTAAATTTTTAGTATAGATTGAAATATCAATTTCCATATGTCCAACCACAAATGTAATTTACCTTTTACTAACCCCACCAAGAGTTACATATTCCTGTGAGTTACATATTGGGAATTTTGCTAATATTCAACATCTTGGGGATGAAACTATTATTTTTAGATTAGAGTTTGACTGAATATTATTTATTTTCAATTTTAAACTTAGCACGTAAAACTAACAACTACAGTAAATTACCTTACAGCCATTAATATGAACAGTCAGAAATTAGGGAGAGCTAAAATACTTCCTAACTACACTTTGTTTTCTCATAATTGCACTTAAAATAGATGCTTATTATGATAAATGTTGTTAACAAAAATATATTTAACATACTACGTTCTGAACAATTTTAAAACATCACTTACTTTGGTTTGGTATCATCCTTCCTCTCGTTAAAGAAATTAAGTCATGCAATCAGTAGTAGATTTAAGCCCGTTGGTCAGACTGTTGCCATTTGGGTCTGTGAATGTTCATGTGATGCAATACAGTTCTCAGATCAAAAGAAAAAAAAAGAGTGGCAATACGGAGGAAGAGGGTATCATCTTGTCCTGAATAACAAGTTCTAATGTGAAAATAATTGTATGAATGGCTACAGGCACAAAACAGTAGAAAGTCAAAAATTAAAGCATTTTCAAGTACCCGGGTTGGTCTCAGTGAAGCCAGAAAATGAGTGCTGTCAGCTCTTGATGCTATTTTGATGACACTGATGAAAACCTGGTGCCCTGTTAATACACTCCATAGTTTTACCTGGTGGTTGGACAGCTATTGGTTCAGATACAGGTGTGCAATGGATGGTTAAAACAGTTGTTAAGACAATCCAGGCTACTTCAGCTTTGGAGCTAGAGCATTACAATCATGGAGTTCTAATCTCTCCTGAGGCTCATAAGACCTTTAATAGCAGACATGGCTTTAGGATCCTGGTAGCTTCAGTTCAGTCAGGTCCTCTATGAATATGGTAAAAACCTAGAATAAAAACACAGCCAAACAGTGTCATCACTGAGCTGCAGTGGATAGGCATACCATATTTATAAAACTTGACTTTAGAAACAGCTTTCCTTGACTCTAAATTCACTTCAGGTAAAAGGATAGTATTATATAAAATTGTGCAAATGTTAAGGGAAATAAGGTTGAAAATGATATTTTCAGTTTAATCTAATAGGGCTTAGAAAATCGGGTATCTGTTCAAATACAAATTTAATTTTATTCCTGAATTCCTGGATTATTCCTTCATTTCTCATCCAGTTTCCAATAATGCCAACATTTTAAAACATATTTTTTTCAATTTTTCTTGATTGCAGGCAGTGAGTACAGACCCTGTACCAGTTAAATTACACTACGACAAGTCACATGACCAAGTCTGGGTGCTGAGCTGGGGAAGCTTGGAGAAGACGTCACCAACTCTACAGGTAGAACATGTCATGGGAGCGAAGGAAGTGAGGATTTTAAAACATTTCGGTGTCTCCTGGATGTTTATGAGCATTTTACTATGACATTCTTCCTGATGGGAACTGTGGTTTCAGCCCTCATCTGTGCAGAGTCTGAAAAATGCGTAAAACTCAAGTTGTTATTTCAGACTAGGATCATCACAGATAGTATTTATTAAAGGTTCCATATATATGATAAAATAATAAGTAATCATAGCAGCTAATGCCATTAGAAAAAGAAACATTAAAGTTTACCTAATATCTTCAGCTGTTTCTATAACAGATTTGCTGACACTGAGTGATTTATAGAGCACAGAGGTTCATTTTGACTGACAGTTGTAGAATGAACCTCTGAACTACTAAGAATATACATGAACATCCGTGTAGCTTATGATATGAGGGTTATATGATGTGGAAAAGCATGTATGCCAGAGAAGTTTTAATGAAATAATTGAGCTATATCCTAAGTAAACATCCATCCATTAATAAACAGGAATGGACAGATTGAAACTTTGGCCTTGCCTGAGTATTCTCAGTGAAGCCGTGAGGTAGAGAGTATGGAATCTGACCACCACCCTCAAGGCTGACCTATATAGTCTTCCAGCATCATTGCTTAATTGATGAATGTTCTGTGTTACCCTTGGGAAAATTGCCTCTAGTTAGGTTATTTACATGATAACTTCACAGAAACTGTGAAAGAAAGGAATAATTTTGGCTGTGACCCTGTATCATAGCCCTCAAGTGTCATTATGAACCACTTCTTCAAATTGCCTGTGACGCAGTATTACCTGGAGTGTGTTACTATGTAGAGCCCTAAATTATCAGAGCTTTTAAATATTTTAATGAAGTAGGTTAAATGTGATCATTCTGAACCCCGACTAGTTGTCATTAAGAATATTTTTATGATTCTGAGGCCTTTCCACTATTTTACTCAAATGTTAGAACATTTTTTATTTTATATTTTTAAGATAGTTTTTAAGGTGCCCACTTTTGACAAATTTGCTGGAATATTATTAATTTTCTATAATTTTTACTATTAAAAATGCCCAAAAGCTATCATCACACTAATTAGTGATTTTCAGCAGAGTTCAGTTATATCATAATTTTATTTTATTTTTAAATGACATTGATGTCTTATAAAATATAAAATTTGCTATTCTAAAAGTCATGATGAGAGTGTATTCCACAGTTTCATGTTGGTAGGAAGTATATTTTCTACTATATCACAGGTCATCAGACTTGGAAGCAATCATGTTTACTTACTCTAGAAGCAATTATGTGTATTTGCTCTAGAAGCAATCATGTGTATTTGCTCTAGAAGCTCAGCTACCTAGACTGCCCCTGCATGCTCATCACTTGAAAACAGTTTTAACAAAATAATAATTTCTTTAAACACTGATATGGTACAAGAAATATAAAGAGGATGTCCAGAAGTTAAAGAAGATTATGAAAGCCGGGCAGGGATGGCACACATCTTTAATCCCAGCACTTGGGAATCAGAGGCAGCAGATTTCTGAATTTGAGGCCATCCTGGTCTACAGAGTGAGTTCCAGGACAGATGGGAGTATACAGAGGAACCTTGTCTTGAAAAAAAAAAAAAGAAAACAAAACAAAAACAGAACTGACAAAACACACACACAGACACACACAGAGAGACACACATGTACATACCACATGAATAAATAAAATTTTAAAAAAAGAATAAAAATTTTAAAAAATGTTTTAATTTATTCCAGGAATTTACAAAGTTATCTTCATGTACATTTCATTTTTCACTTTCATGATTACATATCTACCTTTACAGATGAAATTGAATGTAGTACCTGTTTTATATTACCTCATGTTTCTTTGTGTTACTATTTCATAGGCTTCACAATGTACAGGATGCCTATTTGTTTTTAGACTCTAGTGTCTCTTACAATTTGATGTGCTGTGGAGATGTTACCTTCTAAGGTGTCCTCTCTCTACCTCTAGCAGTACTCCTATGCACAAGAGTTCTTTGAAGAAACAATTTTTCCTTCACTTAGCCACACATTACATTTCCCAATTTGTTATTAAGTATCAACTCTGAGAGGGAAAATAGAGTTTATCTATAAAATGTATTTTAACTTGAAGACAATGAAGGCTCATGCTCTGCACTGTTGGACTCAGCCCTGTGTATTCTGTTTAGGTGATCACTCTGGCCAGCGGGAATGTGCCACACCACACCATCCACACACAGCCAGTTGGGAAACAGTTTGACAGAGTGGATGATTTTTTTATTCCCACCCCGACTCTTATTATTACTCACATGAGGTAAGTGATAAAATGAAAGGCCAGTTTTTCAAGTTTTCTATTTAATTTTAATAAAAGACACATAAAATTTAAAAAAAAAAAAGTTTATTTGAAAAACAAATGCAAATAATTCTAACTTGATTTTAGCTTCTCTGCCATACGTGATTATCAGTGTTAGTGATGAATTTACCAGCATAACCTTCTTTTCATGTCTACTAAACAAGCTTCAGACTCACAAAAAAATGAAGTGTATTTTGTTATTTGTAATACTTTAACACTTACACTTTTCTAAATGGTTGTCGAGGGATTTATTTCCCACTAGGATCATATAATATATTTGTATTTTTTGAAAAAAATAAACAAGTGAGTTTGGTAAATGAATTACTTCTCAGATAGAGAGAATGAGCTTTTCAGTGTGTCATGAGGAAGAGCCACAGGTTCAGTGATCTGTTCAGTGTTTTATTATGCACATCCCAGCCCGGTTATGTAGAGAATAATATAATATTTAATTTAGAAATATAATTATTTCATATGAAATATTTGAATTCTGAGCTGAAAGGAGTACATTTTCTTCTCTCTCTTATTACTTCCCAGGTGTGAAGGTAATACTAACTCACAGTGGTATCTGCACATGGCCTCAGAGAACTAGTCTAAATGCTTGTATGTGCACAGAGTTTACCTACCAGTGTTATGTACTATTCAGGATTACTGCATGCAGTTAACATATTAGTACAAAATTTTCTGGTTTTAATATTCTGGATAATTTCTACATAGTTAGTTATAAAAGATAATAATAATTAGAAAACCACCCAAATGGTGTCTACACATAAAAGTTTGTTTGTTTGTTTGTTTGTTTTTCAAGATAGGGTTTCTCTCTGTAGCACTGGCTGTCCTGGAACTCACTCTGTAGACCAGGATGGATGTGAAATCAGAAATCTGCCTGCCTCTGCCTCCCAAATACTGGGATTAAAGGTGTGCAACACCACTGACTGGCCAAAGAAGATTTTTTTAATGCTATATATTATTAAAATGCTTCAAAGTTGTAGATGATGATCTTTCAACTTTTTAGGCTTTGTATTCCTTTAGCATTCTATATTGACATACTTGGCTGTTTAAACTGTACTCTATAAGTAATTCAATCAATAGCTATTTAACCTTAACAATAGCAATCCTATCTCCACATAGAATCTAATTTTAATGAACAGGGTTGATCATCAAATTTCCTATATTGCAGCTCAAAGTAATTGTTCAAACTACTGCAAAAAGTGATGATCATGAATAACAATATTTTAATATGATTTCTTCTCCCCCACATTAAGTTGTTATTTATATAATTTTTAAACAAGAATTTATTATTCACTTGAAACACCTGGGCAATAAATGTAGTTTGTTCTACAGATTTTGTGGAATAAATTAGCAATGGAATTTCACATGTGTGTAATTATGATGGGACCGAAATTTCATGAACTGTATCTTTATAGTCTGACAGTACTTGCTCACTTATGTATTTCAAACATACTTCCATATCCTCAGGCAGAGGGCCTGACATGTAGTATGTGTTTGATGAATATTGGCTTTCTTCTGACCTGGCATCTCATTAATATGTCTTATTCCCAGAAGTCATCATCTTCATTTCATGGAACTCTTATCTTAATGTCTGATATCCACTTAGGCCAGAGTCAGGATTTAATATTCTCAGTGCTAGAATGATGGATACTTAATTTATTTTTCCTCATAGGAAGGAGGGAAGTGTCACATTTCCTATGATTTGACTTGGGGAAGAGCAGTCTTTCAGACATACTAAGTTTCTTCTTGTCTAATACATGGCTGGCCACGTAACTTTCAGGACATATGGATTGTGTGGAAATGGTTAACAATGACAGGAACACCTGAGTGTGTAAAGGGTCTCTAAAGAAGGGGCACAATGCTGAGCTTCTTGTCTGGTGGCTTCCTAGGGTATTCACAGCAGAAAGTGGATAAAGATTGAGGAAATTACACTGTGGTATTTCATTTTCAGTGCATACCTCAGGCCCAGTCAATGTGGGGTACCACTTTTTGTGCATAGCTTTCTGGCCCCAAACTTAATCAAGGGATACTCATGTGCATAATTCATATCCCAGTTATGGAGATTCAAGCCTATCTCCACTTAATTACCTCTCACTTACTTTATTAGCTGCTAGCCTTGGCTTAGCCTCTGGCCAAGGCAACACTGGCTGTACTTGACAATCACCACCATTGCAGGGGTTCATTGTCCCCAACATTGGCTTCTGTTTTCTTTCTTGTCAAGTACATGTTGCCAGCTTCTAAGTACGTCATGAGATTTTGCTTTACTGTTTATGGTGGCCTCACTCACTAGTTACACTGTGAAATTGAGGGCAGCACCCACTTCATTTCCTTCTAAAGACTGACATGATATATTGCTGAAGTAATCTCTTTCCAGTGATAGATGTCTGGGCAATTTAACATATACTCAGGTACACTAGAATATTTTGGGATTAGTTACAGTTATGCTAAAAGTTTGAATGCTTTTAGTTTGGTTTACATATGTATTTAAGGCTCCACTCACATTTCTCCACGTCTTATCTTGTTTCTGCTCCTGTAATCTTCAGGCTTCCTTATTCTGGTCTATAAGATAGGTTAAGAATGAAGAATTTAAAATTCAAAAGTATATATGATTGTTTACCTTCAAAGTAACTTCAGTATGTATGCATGTTTATATCTTTATTACTTTTGGAGCTACATAATGAAATATATATACACATAAGTTTGAATTTTAATGAACAGTATTGATCACCAAATTTCCTTTTTTGAGATATATATGTACACGTATCAGAGTGCATTTATATGCTTGAATGGTTACCTTGAGTTTCATAAAATATATAATATACACATACAATCTATTCAGATATAAACTTTAAACATTGTAATCAAATACTAAAATAAAGTCATATATACACATTGTTTACAAAAGTGATTTACATTCAAAAGATTTGGAGAGTTTATTTGAAATTCTTAGTATTTCAAAAAGTCTTGAACTCCTTTCAGGCTGTTTCTGACCTGCTTTAGAAATTTGACTTTCAAGAGAGGATTGTTCATGTGAAAATGAGGGCCAGGTCCCCTATTTTCCTCCAGCTCCTCAGAGAATTCCATGTCCCCCCAAGGTTAATACACCCTGTGCCTGATAATCTCATTTTTCATTACCCAACAAAGTAATTCATAGAGAAAATGCTCCTCCTTTGTGTTAATGAACTTTTCTTCCTTTCTTTTGTGTGTGTGTGTATTTTTTTTATTAGATGTTTTCTTTATTTACAATATCTCCTTTCCCAGGTTCCCCTCAAAAAAAGAAAATTAAAAAAAAACAAAAGCTAAAACAAACCCCTATTACCTCCCCCCTCCCCCTGCTCACCACCGCACTCCCTCCTGCTTACTGGCCCTGGCATTCCCCTACACATAGAGCCTTCACAGGGTCAAGGGCCTCTCCTCCCATTGATGACCAACTAGGCCATCCTCTGCTATATGTATGCTGCTGGAGCCATTAGTCCCACCATGTGTACTCTTTGGTTGGTGTTTTAGTCCCTGGGAGCTCTGAGGGTACTAGTTAGTTCATATTGTTGTTCGTCCTAAGGGGCTGCAAACCATTCGGCTCCTTAGGTCCTTTCTCTAGCTCCTTCAATGGAGACCTTTTACTCAGTTCAATGGATTGCTGTGAGCCTCAACTTCTGTATTAGTCAGGTACTGTCAGAGCCTCTCAGGAGACAGCTATATCGGGGCACTATGTGATCCCTCAGCTTGAGCCATGGCTATTAGCAATGCCATACAACATTTGATTCTTGTCTCAGTTTTCCTTAAGTTCTTACACTCTGGTGTGAGGACCAATCTTGTGTCTCCACTTTTCCTATCTGAAGAAGTTACACTTGATTCAGTTTTCTGACAGAGAGAAGAGCATGTAGGATGCTTGTAATTCTGATGTCCTCCTACAACCCGATGAACTGATGCAAGTGCATAAATACTTCCTGATAACCTTTAACTTCAATAACTCAAAATTTGAGTTGATTTATTTAGTCTCCGGCTGCAGAGCAACATTGAAGATAAGTTTAAAGGGCATGAATATCATAGAGATGTCCTTCAAGTGTTCACTGAAAACATACTCAGAAGGTGGGCATTCACTTGGTAGGTCATTGAGCACCATATCTCCAGTTACAACACAATTGATGCTCACTCCTGACCAATGTGGACACTAACAATGCATGTTGTTTACATACATTAAACAAATGTAAAAGAACTTAACAAAGTAAAATGCATTTACATGAAATAGTACATGATTGCATTACTTTTTGGTTTAGGTTTTAAATATGAATGGGACATTTACATAAAACTGGTCTATTGATTACTTAGTAATATGTTTCATATTAATATTTATCTTATATCAGAATTAGAATTCTTGTTCAATTGCAGTACTGAAAGCATCACTTAAACTCTTGACAGCTGAATGATCTTTCCATCCCCTAAATGTATTTTCAGTGAATTCCTGAAAGACAGCTCTGTGATGTTCATGGCCTTTAAACTTACTTTCCACTGTAGCTCATGTAGCAAGATTTTTTCCCCCTCTATTTTCTCTTTTTTTTTTCCACTCTCTATCCCAGTATGATGCTGTTCTGGACTGAATATTAATAGTGGATGATTTTTCAACTTTGAAAGAACAAGTCTAGTTGGTAGGCACTCCTTTACAATTTGATCCTTAAAGTCATTTGTGTGCTAAGACAAACGTTGGAGTGTTTGAGGCAGTATCAGACAGTAAGACATTAAAGACTTGTGAAGTCTCAGATGGATCGTAGTATAGCTCAGCTCACTGCCAGAACTTCAGAACACCTCACATCACAGCAACCTAAAGTGAAAAGCAAGAGGCATTGCCCTGCAGTCAGAGAGTGTCTACAATGCACTTTTCCTGTTATAAATTATAGTGAAGAAATGATTAAGAAAACATGGGATTTGATATATGTTTCCTGAAAGCTTCTCCAAGGAGGAAATATTTCTCCTGCAGGGAAAATAAACATTCTCCAAAAGTTAAAGTACGTCATTCCCCGTCATATTTTAAGAAATATATTGAAGTAAAATTAAATATATAGATATATGTGTATGTGTGTACGATGAGACATACATCAGTAGGACTCTATTCTTGTCAGAGACAGTCCAGGTGTCTGGAGGTACAGAGGTAACATTAAAATGGAGGAGGTTATGTTGTACAAGAGCATTTAATCAAAATACATTCTCCTGATGAGAGACAACAATTTAACAGGTGGCAGTTCAGCCTTTAATCCTAGCATTTGGAAAGCAGATGTGAGTAGATCTCTGTTAGTTCAAGGCCAGCCTGGTATTCAAGAGTTCCAGGCCAGCCAAACCACGAAACAAACAAACAAACAAAAACAAAAATGAACTAACAAAACAACAAATAAAAACAAAACAGAAAAACAAAAAGAAGTAAAGTAAATTTTAGTGCAAATTTCATAAGGAAACCTCAATTCAGTGCAAGATTTTTTTATTTCAGTCATTCTTATATGATAATCAACTAATGAAGAGAAATAACAAAAATAAACAAAAAATATTTCTGAACTCTTAGGCTATTTAAACTTTCTGCTTAGTGTGATTAATATAGCAATAAATATGGTGTGCAAGGCTTTGATCTATGGTTTCAATCAGCCTCTTTTAATAATAGCTGAATCTACTTTTATTTATAATGCTGCTTTCAGCCTTCTTTTTAGTTTGCTATTATAGTGGACACTTAAGACAAACTGTGTATCTGCACATTTGTGCATGCTTGTATGCATGTGAAAAACAGATGTGTACACATACATACATACACAGGCACAGAGAGAGAGGGAGAAAGAAAGAGAAAGAGAGAGAGAGAGAGAGAGAGAGAGAAAGAGAGAGAGAGAGGCTGATATTTTCATACTTCTTGAGTAAAAAGGTTCTGACTTTACTCCTGCCTAGTAATTCTCTATAATTCTAGAACTCCCTCAATTTTATTTGTCCCACTTAGAAAAATATCATATATGTGTATATATATACATATCTATCTATCTATCTATCTATCTATCTATCTATCTATTCCCAAATGTTTGAAGTAAGCAGCCAGTAACTTCTTTAAAGAATTTTCAATTAGTTTATTACCCTGTCTTTTCTGTGAGATGTTGTTCTTGTTGTTGTTGAATGGGAAAAGTAAACACAAGCCTCCAGCCTTAACTAATTGATAACCACTCCCAATTGAAAAATTGGTTTCTCCAAGGGAATTTCACTGGGATACAAGCCACTTTTAGGGTCAGTCCCTATGCCCAGCAGTAAATGCCCAACACAAAACAAATTCAACAACATCTGTGCACAGCCTTTGTCTCACAATGTTTTGTCAGAACTTTTTTTTTTTCATCTAGTAGGTCCATTGTGTATACATAATGGCTTCATGTTTTGTGTTTTGATGGGACTCCTATGTGTGCTAGCCTGTGTGTCTTGGAGCAAACGTGTGTGATTGTGCTTTTTCTTTGACCCTTTCTCTTCTCTTTGGTTTTTTTTTTCCTATTCTGTATTGTTTGTTTTAGTTTTAGGACATTTTATTACTATTCCTTTTATTTTTATCATTATCTCATTATTTTAATGAGAGACATAAAGAATATGTCTTTTATAATTATTGTTTTTATTACTTTTATTTTCATCATCATCACTATTATTTAGAGGCCTGTTCTTTTCTAATGAGAGATAGAAAAAGTACGAATCTGAATAGGGGTATGAGGAGAGGAAACAGTAATCTGAATATGTTATATAAAAGAGTTCTATTTCAATAAAAGAAAAATAGAAAAATGTAGAAACAAGGTTGTTTTCAAATATGAAGAGGTAAATACAATATTTTTAGAGAAATTGTTTTACTCCAGTATTACGAGTGGATTCTAAGTGTAAAGAAGTAACAAACTTTAAATAGATTAATTCTATAGATGTTTATTGATTAGTTCAGAATACTAATATACAACTTAAAAATACTCCACATTGTTGATCATACACTTCAGTTTTTTTATAGAATGTAAAATGCCTCTTTCTACTCTGGATCAACTACATTAAATGTGGAAAAGGTTAAGAAACATATGAATTTCTTTGAAGTCATTTCCAGAGATTTTTCCTAAGAGACAGAGGTGTTGTGCTTGTATAATAAAACTTCTGTCCTTTTTTCCTTTCTCATGTAATTTGGGGGGGTGTTCTGGAAATGATAATTCAATTTTATTGAAAACATATAAATTATATATTTTGGGGACTAGTTTTAGCTTACTCTATAGTAAAAACACATTCAAACAGTAATGATTATGTTTGAGAAATACAGATGTTTCTCAACTTATGATGGATTTGTGCCCTGATAGACCCAAGCTAAGCTAAAACTATCATAAAGTGAACATGTGAAAATGTATTAGCCCTCAGTTAAAGAATGTGCATTCAAGTAAAACATATGTGATAACAGCACCAGTGGCTTTACTCACACACTTACCTGTCTAAGTAGGAACTGTGGTTTGCTGTTGTTACTCAACACCCCAAGATAGCATTCATTGTGCCTATACCCAGTCTGACAAAAGCTCAAAATCAAAACTGAAAGGGTGAATTCTACTGAATACATTTTCTTTTCTCAACATCATAAAATTGAAATCTATGAACTCAACAGTAAGAATTTGCTGGGCATAGTACTACCTAAGGACCCAGCTATACCACTCCTGGGTATATACCTAGATGATGCTCCAACATGTAGTAAGGAAACATGCTCAACTATGTTCATAAGCAGTCTTATTTATAATAGCCAGAAGCTGGAAACAACCCAGATGTTCTTCAACAGAGGAAGGGATACAGAAAATGTGGTATATTTACATAATAGAGTACTACTCAGCTATTAAAAACAATGAATTTATGAAAATCTTAGGGAAATGGATAGATCTGGAGAA
>NW_022196898.1:25971894-25976886 GCF_008632895.1 Mastomys coucha
AAAAAAAAAAAAAAAAAAAAAAATGGTATACTCTCTGATAAGTGGCTATTAGCCCAGAAGCTCAGAATACACAAGATACAATGCACAAACAACAAGAAACTCAAGAAGAAGGAAGACCAAGGTGTGGATACTTCGATCCTTCTTAGAAGGGGGAACAAAATACTCATGGAAGGAATTGCAGAGGCAAAGTATGGAACAGAGACTGAAGGAAAGACAATCCAGAGTCTGCCCCACCTGGGAATCCCTCCCATATTCAATCACCAAACCCAGACACTATTGTAGATGCCAGCAAGTGCTAGCTGACAGGAGCCTGGTATACCTGTCTCCTGAGAGGCTCTGACAGTTCCCTACTAATACAGAAGGAGAGGCTCACAGCCATCCATTGGACTGAGTACAGGGTCCCCAATGAAGGAGCTAGAGAAAGGACCCAAGGAGCTGAAGAAGAGGGGCCCTTTGTCCTGTGAAAGTTCTATGCTCCTGTGTAGGGGAATGCCAGGGCCAGGAAGTGGGAGAGGGTAGGTTGGTGAGCAAGGGATGAGGGGAGGGAACAGGGGGATTTTTTTTAAGAGGGGAAACTGAGAAAGGATATACCATTTGAAATTTAAATAAAGAAAATATCTAATAAATATAAATAAAAAACAGTAGGAAAACAAAAACAAAAATAGAACAAAAGAGAAAAGTGTATATGTGTGTGTGTGCGTATGTGTGTGTATGTATGTGTGTGTGTGTTTGTGTGTGTGTGTGTGTGTGTGTGTGTGTGTGAGAGAGAGAGAGAGAGAGAGAGAGAGAGAGAGAGAGAGAGAGAGAGAGAGAGAGGTCCTATATTTCTGTATTTTCTTGTTCTTCTAAGTTAGCTTAGAAGACTATTTTCCTCTTGGAGGAAATATAGCGCATGATATAATTTTAGCATAGAATTTTATTTTATTGGTATATGAAATTTGTCATAATACAACTTCCCAAATCTAACTCAAATCATGCTGTTAGATTAGGCCAGAAGAGCAATAATATTAAATAAATAACTTTCTCATTTAGAACATATGCATAAGTTTATGGAAACAAACAATAATAAAATTTTCTCTTAATGTAACTAAATGTTAGTTTTACATATGTCCCTTTTAACTTTTGTTATAAATTTAATATCAGTATAATACAAAGTCAGAGGAATGGTGATGGTTAGATTCTCCTTTTACAACTTGAAATTTTAAAAAGTGATTCATAGAGTATCCAACCAAGATAATATTTTGATTTTGTTCATTTAGTTGTAAGCCTGTAGGTAGAACCCTCTAAATGAAATTCTTACAAAATTTAAAGAAAACTGAGTCTATCAAGAACATTTAGACCAGGCAGTGGTGGCACACCACTCCCAGGACTTGGAAGGCAGAGGCAGGTGGATTTCTGAGTTAGAGGCCAGCCTGGTCTACAGAGTGAGTTCCAGGACAGCCAGAGCTACACAGAAAAACTGTGTCTTGGAAAAAAAAAAAGAACATTTAGACCAGACTTGAAGGGTACTACTCTCTGCTATTCCAGAGATTCCAGACTTGATTCACAACATCACACATTCAAAACCATCAGCAATGTCAAAATCAGGAAATCTGATGCCCTCTTCTCCTCCCTATAGGCACTGTACAGATGTGCCCAGACATTCATGAAGAGAAAATACTTATGTATAAAATATATATTTTTTTAAAAAATAATAAAAATATGTACCTTTTCCTCTAAATTTTATTCACTTGTTAATAACACATCTTAATATTTACTTGCTATGTTAAGCATGGGATCCAAAAAGCATTATATTGCAGCTCTAATTTGTAGGTGCTCCTTTGTGGTTGGGATGGTGGTCCAGCCCCACAGTAGGTGGCCATCTGAGATGTGTAACTTGTTATCCAAGACAAAGCCTGAGTCTGCTGTCATAGTCATAGCAGACACAACATTCTAAGTTGATTAGAGAATGTACTATACTTATATTCCACGAGAACAAAATTGAGCTATTATTGACTTACCTTTAAATTCAATTTAGTCCCTGTAAATTGCCAGATTTTCTTTAATTTAAAACATTTGGATTTTTTAAAATTATTTCAAAAGTGGTCTAAAACAGGCACTAAACATGCTATTTGTTTAACACATACACTTGACATTTTTATCTGCTGAATCTTTACAGAGTTCTTGACATACAATATCTCACTAACAAGTGGGGTAACAAGTTGTTCATTAGAGAATTTCCCACATTGGTTATGGTAGTTAACACTCCTTATATTTTTACTAAACACATATTTTTTGGAATATCTGACTAGTACAGCAATTTTCAGGAAAAGAAAAAGTATGGTGTTTAGCTACAATATTAATGTTCTGTACTTTTATCTGTAGCTTTAAGTGCAATAAAAGGAAAGGAAATTGCCACTGGGAATGATCTGTGTCCCTGCCAGGTGGCATCCAGTGCTGAGCATATTTGGGTCACTGGAGTTAACTCAAAAGTAAAATCATACATACAGGCTTGGTATCTCTGGAACAATTTTTAGTGTCTTTTAAATTATAACCAATCACTATGAAGCTGCTGGTTTTCTCTGTGTGGGTTCCTATTCTGTGAGACTTGTAAAAATCCATAACTCTTTTTCTAATTTCTGTTAGGAAATTAGGAAGGACATTCTCACAGGCAAATGAAGTGAAAAATACAAAAATATAGTGTTTACGTGGGCGAAAAATGCATCAGGAATCAGGTAGCTATGACTGAAGGTGATTCCTGTCTTGCTGAAAATGGAAAAGGAGTAGGCTGAGACAGGAGGAACACATGCAAACACTTGGTGGCATGAGTATTGAGTACTGTATTTGGTCTATAATTTTGCAAAAATGGTTTCTTTTTCGTGAGCTTTTGACTTGCTTCATTTTCTTATGGAATTTTCCCTAATATCCCAACTATCACTTATGTTATCCAATAGCCTTAATATGTTCCAATAATATTTGGAATTTATGCAAGGTTAGAGTTTCCAAGATGGCAAAACTGACCTGGTTTTGTCTACAAGGGATTCTCAAACATCACCTCCACTTTATTTAACAAGGCTTAGAAGAATCCTACATGAACTTTCCTGAGACAAATTCTTGTCTCCTTTATAGTTTCACTAAACTTGGAAATGAACAAAATCTTGAATACTGGGAATATTATAAGGTTCTTCTAGGCCTTGGAGAATCTCTGTATTTTAAAACTCAGGTTGATTTCATTACAAATACTTGAGATTGCTTTTGTTTGAGATTTATGTCTTTGATGCAAGTCTAGATATTCCCTAAGTGATATTTACTCAATGACTTTTTTCCCTATTCAAAGCAATATATTCTGGAGTGAATATTTCACTGGTTCTTCTGTTTTTATTTTATGTCAACCTCAGTTTATAAAAATAAGGAATGATAGATAAGATTTATAAGTAAGTCAATAAACCTACTAGGTCATGGCTAATATTTTTGTAAAGTGGGCAATTCATTTTCATAAAATGAAGTATATCAAATTGTAAGACAATTAAGGAACTTCCTTCTATTATTGATGTTAGAACCATTTAATCAATTAATCTATATAAAGTAGTTGCGGCTCTAGCTAGGAAGTAAGATGCTCCCTAGAAAGCATAAGGCCCTGGATTCTATCAGCAGTAGCAACCACAAAAGGAACAAATTTATATAGCTTGAGGAACTTTGTTCATTTGATAATTTTAAATAGTATCTGAATGTTGGTATATAGAGTAAGCATGTAACAAATTACCCATGTCTTATGTACTTAGATGGAGCTATGTGTACCAATGATGACATAGAAGAGTTCTTAAAGACTAGATTTTATTTAATATTGAGCTTATCAAAAATGAAGTTAACAAATAACAAACATGCACTTATTAACTAATAAGGCTTAGGGATGTAAAGGTTTAAACACTCTCAAAACATACTATTTAGTTTACTTGGAGTATCAATATGCATGGAAAAGGCAAAAGATGTCAGTTACAGGAACTTCTGCACTGCATGATATATCCACTGGCCTAAAACTGTACACCAATTGTACAGTAATTCACCTCAGAGACTTTGAGGTAAAAAGCCATTAGTGAGTTGAAATATAGATTTGATGGAGACCTTTGCTTCCTTGAGGCTAAACAGAAATTCTGTCAACAATACAAACCTCTAAAATAATCACTGAAATGTGATATCTGGAAGGTCCAGAGGCATAGTGGTGTTTTTATGAAAGAAACCACCTGAGCAGGATGGTAAATGATCATCAGAAACTCAGAATGCCATGAAAGAATTTGGTGGAATTCCCTTTAGCTGGAGAATAATGTTGTTGGAGATACCCTCTTGGTGAGGGGAAAATATCGAATTAAAAGTACAGATGTGTGATATTTTCATTTGACACTCAAGATAAGTGAATGTAACAGAGCTTGTGATATTGAGTATGTCTCAAGGCATGTTCATTATTTTATGAGAATAACCATCTCAGCAGTAAGGTAGATGTAATAGGAGCTCCTCTCATGCCTAACACAATACATTCATTATGCTGGTATGAAAGGTTATGAATCACATTCTCTTCCCCACCATAAAAAAACAATAAACAATGTATATGGCATTGCTATATCACCTGCAAATCATCCTACACTTTTTGTTTGTTTGTTTTATGTATTTGTTTTTTGTTTTTATGACTATGATTGTAATAGTAGATGGTGCAGGGGTTGGTACTACCTGTTTCAGCAAAGGCCTGGCATTCCCGAGGACAGAACAACTCATCTTCATTCTGCATTTCCAGAAAAAAAATTTTTCACAGCTAGGAACGAGACAATTCTTAACTCAAAGTCAGCCGCCTTGGCCATTGGTGCCCAAATGACTTGAGTTATGAGAAATAAAACACTTCAAGTATCAGTTTGTTTTAAGTCAATATGTTTTAAGTCATAATGCATATATATATACATATATATATATACATTATGTATATATATGTATGTGTATATATATATGTATATATATATGTATATA
>NW_022196898.1:25976896-25978480 GCF_008632895.1 Mastomys coucha
ATATATATATATATATATATATATATATACACAACCTGTTTGTGTTCACATGTATAAATGTTGAAAAACTTCAGGGCTTTATATATCCTAATGTGCTTGGTGTTTATGAGCTAATTTGAAAAGAAAGCTCTACCCTTTGTGCATTCACTCTTCTTTCATCAGCACTTCAAACTCTTCTCATATCATAAATTAAGAAAATATCTGTCAAAGTATTTTACCCACTGTCAAATGATGATGAGATGACAGACCTGGAACACAAATGTCTATACCGGGGAACTTAGTATCTTCCGAATGTTCTGCTATGCTCCTGTACCCCAATAGTTCTAAATCCTTCTCTCTCTCTCTCTCTCTCTCTCTCTCTCTCTCTCTCTCTCTCTCTCTGTCTCTCTCTCTCTCTCTCTCTCTCTCTCTCCAACACTACACAAATATACACACAGCTGCAATTGAACACACATTCATTCCTTCTGTCTCTTCCTCTGTTTCAAAGTAACTCTCAATTGTATATATTTTATATGAAGGCATATTGAAACTATTATGTGATCAGACACAGTTCTTAATCTTGCTTATTTTAATATACAACTATTATTAATGTGTAGTATCTACTATTTCATATTATATGCAATTGGCCCAATTAGGCTATATAGATCATAGTATACTTTATATATTACTACATAGTGACTATATTATGGTGTTTCTATAGATTTTCTTACTCCATAGACAAGAAAAAATAATATTTATTACTTCAACCTTATCAAGAACATTCTTTATAGTTACCAATGATTTATTTTTTTATTTACATTTCAAATGTTATGTCCTTTCTTCATTTCCCCTTCAAAGCTTCCCCTATCCCACCCCTCTTCCCCTACTCACTAACCCACTCACTCCTGCTTACCTGTCCTGGCATCTGGCATTCTCCTACTCTGGGGCATTAAGCCTTCACAGGGCCAAGAGCCTCTCCTTTCACTGATGTCCCACAAGACCATCCTCTGATACATATGCAGCTGGAGCTATAAGTCCCACCATACTCTTTGGTTGGTGATTTAGTCCCTGGGAGCTCTGAGGTTACTGGTTAATTCATATTGTTGTTCTTCCTATGGGGCTACAAACCCCTTATGCATACCTCCATATTTGTACTTACTTATACCTAAGACTTAAGCTTCAGAGAGAGCACATGTTAACTCCATGACTCAGGAAAAGGAGTGCTTAGACTTATTGAAACCTGGTATGACAAATTCGGTTGATATTTGAAGGAGGCTTGCCTCTTTCTGAAAGGAAATGGAGTAGGAGTAGATTGGGGAAGAGGAGAAGCAGAGGAGAGGGGCTAGGAAGAGAGGAGGGAGGTGAAACTGAAGTTGGGGTATAATATATGAGAGGATAAAATAATTAGGAAAAGCAAGAATCCATAGACTTATTTTTAATCTATTATATCAAAGTACATAGGCTGTTTAAAAATGTGACTTCATATATAATAACTAGTCTAAAAATCAAGCCTTTAAAGTTTAATCCTTAAATAAAAATTAACCTGGGCTGGCATTTGTGTTCTCTTAGGGTCTGTATGACATCTGTCCAGGATCTTCTAGCTTT
>NW_022196898.1:25983822-26000353 GCF_008632895.1 Mastomys coucha
AGGGGAAACTGGGAAAGGAGAAATTCGCATGTAAATAAAGAAAATATCTAAAATAAAAAAAAAATTAACATTATTAATTCCATTTTACACAGTAATAATATACACTAATCCAAATCAAGTATACTCTGATCATGTATACTTAGGAATTCTATTACTGAAACACGTGTTTCTTAAACTTTCATAAATACTCTCATCATGAGGCATTGTAAACCTTCTATTCTGTAGCTTACAGGAAGCTAATTAGATTGTCTTCTAAAGGAATCAGCAGCAGGATGAGATAAGGGTATAAATTAAAATGGAACACAGAAAGCAGTTTGGAAAATGTGGTATTTTCATTTTTACCATTCATGATTTTTTGCATAATGAACTGCTCACCTGGTCCTGAGTGGCAGTTATTATTATCTCCCAGGACATTATTGCATAAGACAGAAAACAGCATATGCTTTGGCCCACTTATAGATAAAAGGAGATAACCTCAAATGGTCAGATCAGCTAAAAGGCAAAGTATCATTTCAAATGCCCAAAAATTATTCATTCTCTGGACAGCTATTTGAATTAAATTTCTTTTCACTCTTAGGCATTCAGGGGCATTTTTATTGATGCTTGCCTTTAGAAGTCCTCAGCTATCTCTAGACAGTGAAATTGTTTGCCTTTCCCGGGGTTGCGTACAGTCATTTAAGCTACTGGTCCTTCACTGACCTCTTTAGAAGATTGAAAGAATACTCTTAGACACTCTCAATTCTTCACACCAATTTTTTCACTCTCATGCCTCTTACGTGGTATCTAAGACATTCTCTGCCTCCACACACTTATTGGCAACTTCCTATGACACTCTTCTTTCCATGTCAAGTCTTTGTAGTAATCTCTGCTTCCCTATGCACAATCACATGCTAATTCATTTATCACTTTCAAAAGCCCCCCAAATGTTATTGTATCATCTCACCAACATATATGGCCATAAATGTTTTTTTTAATCACTCACTATTGCATTTACAACTGAATTGTTAACTCAGATTTTATAATTGTATTCATGCTTGTCAAATACAGGATAAATATAGCTATTAAATAAATAATAAGTTACAGTACATAGACCTAGAAAGGTAAAGAGGGGGTCTCTGGAGGGACACAGGTATAATCTTCAAAATGGAGAAATAGATTTGTCAGGTGGACTTGGGACTGGTGGGGATGGGAGTAGGAGGGTTCATGTTGGGGTAGATGGAGAGAGAGAATAGAAGGAAAGACAGGTGAAATTGGGCGGCATACAGGGACAGTGTGGAAAAAGTCTTTTCCATGACATTAAGATCATTTGTGACTGAGTAATTTCTATTATTTTATCTTCTCTATGCTACTACCTTCTGTTTATATCCTTCCATAAATTTGCTTATTGTTACTATCTAACATCAGTCTCTTGCATTTATGCTTCTTGGATAGCTTAATCTATTATATGTATTTCAAACCTCAGGTTTAATTAAATATATATTAATTCATAACAATAATTAAACTGTAACTCTCAATCCTAACAACAGGATCATAATCACTGCACTGTTGTCCAATGAGCATAGCTCATTGCCTGACAGACTATACAGAATGTAAATGAATAATTAAATATAAAAAAGAACTATCTGTAAATAATTTTATTTTTCTTCTTCAGTCTTAAAGCCATTTTTGTTTGTTTTCCCCCATCTTAATTAATATCCTGGTAACTCAATAAGGCAGTTCATATCTATTGGGAAGCTAGAATTGGTGATTTATGAGTTTGAGAAAGGCTCGAAAAGGTATGCAACCTTTGAGCCCATATGCCGACACAGAAGGAAGCCTGAGAGAACAGAGGAAGTAGACAAAGAAATGTGGAAGAAAGGAAGGAGGAGAACATAGGGAAGGATGAAGAGTGAGACATGCTGGAGAAAGAGGAAAAAATAGAAAGTATAATATAGAGAGAAACAATTAAAAAATTTTGAGACTGAGTAAATATGAAGAGTAGAATGCTTGCTTAACATGCACATAACCCTATGTTTGAATC
Organism: Mastomys coucha; assembly: GCF_008632895.1. Classification (NCBI taxonomy): domain Eukaryota; kingdom Metazoa; phylum Chordata; class Mammalia; order Rodentia; family Muridae; genus Mastomys; species Mastomys coucha. The sequence goes on from NW_022196898.1 coordinate 25,985,843, forward strand.
TCACGTCTAAACTAGGAAACAACTTCTTAAAAAGAAAGATGAAAAGTAAGTATGAAAGAGAATATTCTGACTGGTCCAAATTTTTTTTTTGCCATTTTTTAAAAAATGGTTATTTTATTTATTTACATTTCAAAAGTAATCACCCCTCCCCCCAGTTTCCACTCTGAAAATCTCCTATCCTATCCCTTTCCCCCCTCTTCTATAAGGGTGCTATCTCACCCACCCACCCATTCACTCCTCACTTCCCTAGCATTTCCCCACACTGGAGCATGGAGCCTCCACAAGACCAAGGGCTTCCCCTACCATTGGTGCCAGATAAGACAATCCTGTGTTACATATGCATCTGGAGCCATGGATCCCTCCATGTGTACTCTTTGGTTGGTGGCTTAGTCCCTGGGAGCTCTGGGGGGTTGATATTGTTGTTCTTCCTATGGGGTTACAAACCCCTTCAAGTCCTTGAGTTCTTCCCCTAATTCCTCTCCATTGGGGTCCCCATGCTCAGTCTAATGGTTGGCTGTAAGCATCCACATCTAGATTGGTTAGGCTCTGGTAGAGCCTCTCAGGGGAGAGCTATACCAGGCTCCAGTCAACAAGTGCTTCTTGGCATCAGCAATATTGTCTGGGTTTGGTGTTTGCAGATGTGATGGATCCCTAGGTAGAGCAGTCTCTGGATGGCTTTTCCTTAGGCCATAGACTCCACGATTTGTCCCTGCATTTCCTGTGAGCTTGGGTGTGTCAACACTCCTAGAGGACAAGCCTTGTCTGGGTGGAATTGGGGTGCTGAGCCTGTGACACAGGGTCAGCTCCCATGCACAGATGGACACCCAAATATTTCAATTAAAAGTTATTATTGTATTGTTGGGGAGAAAGTATTTTACCTCTGTGTTTATATACCACATGATATGTGTAATAGCTCATCAGATCCCTTAGAGCTGGAGCCACAGACATTGTGAGCACCCATGTGAATGCTAGGATTTGAACCATGTCTTCTGAAAAATCAGCTTGTGCTTTTTAACAAAAGTCATCTCTACATCCTTAAATGATTCAGTTTTCACATGCAGAAAAGTTCTGAAAAGAATTATCCTAAGAAGTGTCATGTTTTGATATAAAACGTATTTACATATATATTTTAATGCTGATTTTTCTATGACCTAGGAAAACCTTACTATAAATCTGCATACTGATTTATCACATAAGTGTAGCAGCTGTCATTGAGATGATGACACTTCCATCCTGGACGCTTCAGAGGTGTGGTAAAAGCAACTGTGACTATCATGAATTTGGGGGAATGACAAAAGGTCATGTGACCATGTGAAGGTATTAGGGACTACAGGTTTAGAAACTTGACTCCACGTCAGTTAACCCCAAAACAGTATTCTATTTATGTTTAATTATATCCATGCTATTATTTGAGTCATAACTTCAGCCTGGAGAATGATGGCAGCTGCCTTGGATGACTTTTGGGACTGAATGACTGTCAGTCACTTCTGTAAACCAGAGTTAACTTTGTTGAAAACCTTTAAAATTGTATCTGGCACTTTCAAAGAGCTTTTGACTTTTTTCAGTACATAGAAAAAAAATGGAACAATTTTGGCAGCCAAATGCTTATTCTAAGTGCTCACTCAAAGATTATGCTAATGCTGTTGCAGAATTTACTATATCGTACTTTCTATTACAAGCTTTTGTTTTGACTTTTCACATATTAAGGTTCTATAGGTACAATATTAAAGTGAACTTGCTCACCATATTCAGCCACCAACCTTTATTAACTAAAATCGCTATACTATGTGCATTGTTATTTTAATACTTAATCCTTATGTGTAGTAAGCACTATGTAGATTCAAACTGTTTATATAAGGTCATTGAAGGCTCATAGCATATATAAGATACAAGTTCAATTACATGTGCAAGCCTCTTCTCAGGGAAGAAACTTGAAGAATCTTAAACACTTCAATTTTCCATGGGACAGCAAGTGATTTCCTGAAAAAAAAAAAGTCCCCACAGTAAGATTTAAAAATTTCACCTTGACCTCCTCACTCTTGAATGAATAGACCTTAAAGTGGTAGGATCTAATCCAAGCCCTTCAATAACTAGGCTGTGTGACTTCAGGTACATCCTTTAATCTCACTGGCTCTCAAGATACTCCTGTGTAAAATGAAGGGATTGGAACAGATCATCTCCAAAGTCCTCCTGCTGAAGAGCAAACTCTGAGGTCTTACTATTGTCTCTGCCAGGAACATCCAGTTTTCTCCTCCTCAGGATATGGTTTGACAGCACACAACTGCCAGGATTATACCTACACTAGGAATGGACAAGCATTTTGGGGATATTTTTTAAATCCTATATCTAATTTTCCCCTAACTTTAGTGCTTGCCTCTAGATCTTTCAGCCTTTCATAAATTTCTTACAATTTTTAACTTCCTAAAATTGAGTCATTTGCAGAGTATCTTTCTGCAAAGACTCAAATTAGTGTTTACCACCTTAGGTGCAAAACATTCAAATTGGTTCCTAGAGGAAAATAGAAAAGACAATAGAAAATAGAAAAGGAAAAGAACTTATGAAGAAAGCTGAGGAAGTGATGATGTAATCTGAAACATCAGGTATTAAGAAGTCTTAGAAGAGGAGGTATCAGCTTGGTCTTTAAATACAACTATCCTCTGCTACTTCATTCAAGCTGCTTTGGAAAGTTTGCTCCAGCTCAGATGTAAATCTTCAAGCAGCATAGAGTAGTTACTTCTACATGCTATGCTGTTTAACACGGTGTCCCCAGAAGAAACTTAGCTAGTATTCTGAAAAATATTAACCTTTCCTTCATGAGATATAGTAAATATATAATACTACTTTAAGAATTGTTCTTACTAAAATGTGCTACACATTCAAACTAGAATTCTGTGATGTTTTCTGAGAGATGGGTGGAAATTGTTATTATATTAAGCATAGTTACCCAGACACTGAAAGATAAATACTGCATATTTTTTTTCTAAACAGATCCTATATTTAATTTCTGGGCATACGTGTATTTTACATGTGGGAGGTAGAGGTGCTCAAACTATAAAGAGGACCATGAGGGCAAACTTGTAGTTATTACCAGAAGGAGGGAGGAGAAAATAAATAGAAGGTACTAGATTATGTGTGATTAAAAAAATATATATACACAGAGAGGGCTCCTAGTGCAAGACCAAGGCATCAGAAAAAATAGGAGGACTAGGGGTCAAAAAAATGGGAGAAAAAATGAGCAGAGCAAAGCATGCATGAAAGCACCTTGGAAGACCTTTACTCCATACACTAATTTGAAAACGACTTCTTTATAAGATAAAGAAATGCTCTGCCTTTATGGGTGATCTGGTCAGGTTTTCAGGTTTATTTAATCCTTGTTTCCACTCGGCCTCAATCTGCTGAGACAAAGTATATTTTTTTCCTCTTTCAATTTTTTAATAGATATATTCTTTATTTACATGTCATACAGTATCTCCTTTCCCAGTCCCCTCTGGAAAAAAAAAAAAAAAAGAACAAACCCATGTTCCCTCCCTCTTTCCCCTGCTTGCCACACCACCCTCTCCTGCTTACTGGGCCTGGCATTCCCCTACACTGGGGCATAGACCGTTACAAGGCCAAGGGCCTCTGCTCCCATTGATGACCAACTTGGCCATCTTCTACTATAATATGCTGCTGGAGCCATTAGTCCTACCATGGGTACTCTTTGGTTGGTGGTTTAGTCCCTGGGAGCTCTGAGGGTACTAATGAGTTCATATTGTTGTTTGTCCTAAGGAGCTGCAAACACTTCAGCTCCTTAGGTCCTTTCTCTAGCTCCTTCATTGGGGACCCTGTACTCAATTCAATGGATGGCTGTGAGCATTTACTTCTGTATTAGTCAGTTACTGTCAGAGCTTCTCAGGAGTCAGCTATATCAGGCTGGATTGTCCTTCATTCACTCTCTGCTCCATAGTTAGTCTCTGCAACTCCTTCCATGGATATTTTGTTCCCCCTTTAAAGAAGGAATGAAGTATCCACATTTTGTTCTTCCTTCTTCTTGAGTTTGATGTTGTTTGTGGATTGTACTTTGTGTATTCTGATTGTCTGAGCTAATATGCACTTATCAGAAGTGCATACCATGTGTGTTCTTTTGTGATTGGGTTACCTCACTCAGGATGATATTCTCCAGGTCCATCCAATTCCCCAAGAATTTCATAAATTCATTGTTTTTAATAGCTGAGTATTACTCCATTGTGTAGATGTACCGCAATTTCTGTATCCATTCCTCTGTTGACAGATATCTGAGTTGTTTCCAGTTACTGGATATTATAAATAGGCTGCTATGAACATGGTGGAGCATGTGTCCTTATTACATGTTGGAGCATCTTCTGGGTATATGCCCAGGAGTGGTATAGCTGGGTCCTCTGGTAGTACTATGTACAACTTCCGGATGAATGGCCAAACTGATTTCCAGAGTGGTTGTACCAGCTTGCAATCTCACCAGCAATGAAGGAATGTTCCTCTTTCATCACAACTTCTCCAGCATCTGCTGTCACCTGAGTTTTTTATCCTAGCCATTCTGACTGGTGTAAGGTAGAATCTCAGGATTGTTTTGATTTGCATTTCCCTGATGACTAAGGATGTTGACCATTTCTTTAAGTGCCTCTCAGCCATTCGGAATTCCTCAGTTGAGAATCCTTTGTTTAGCTCTGTACCCCATTTTTAATAATGTTATTTGGTTCTCTGGAGTCTAACTTCTTGAGCTCTTTGTATATATTGGATATTAACCCTCTATCAGATATAGGATTGGTATAGATCTTTTCCCAGTTTGTTGGTTGCTGTTTTGTCCTATTGACAGTGTCTTTTGCCTTATAGAAGCTTTGCAACTCTATGATGTCCCATTTGTCAATTATTGATCTTAGAACATAAGCTATTGGTGTTCTGTTCAGGAAATTTCCCCCTGTGCTCATGTGCTCGAGGCTCTTCCCTACTTTCTTTTCTATTAGTTTCAGTGTATCTAGTTTTATGTGGAGATCCTTGATGCACTTGGACTTGAGCTTTGTACAAGGAGAAAGGAATGGATTGATTTGCATTCTTCTATATGCTAACCACCAGTTGAGGCAGCACCATTTGCTGAAAATTGTGTCTTTTTTCCACTGTATGGTTTTAGCTCCTTTGTCAAAGATCAAGTGACCATAGGTGTGTTGGTTCATTTCTGGGTCTTCAATTCTATTCCACTGATTTACCTGCTTGTCACTATACCAATATCATATAGTTTTTATCACAATTGCATTGTAGTACAGCTTAAGGTCTGGGATGGTGATTCCACCAGAAGTTCCTTTATTGTTGAGAACAGTTTTTCTCTCCTGGGTTTTTTGTTATCCAGATGAATTTGCAAATTTCTCTTTCTAAGTCTGTGAAGAACTGAGTTGGAATTTTGATGGGGATTGCATTGAATCTGTAGATTGCCTTCGGTAAGATGGCCATTTTTACTATATTAATCCTGCCAATCCAAGAGCATGGGGGATCTTTCCATCTTCTGAGATCTTCAATGTCCTTCTTCAGAGACTTGAAGTTCTTGTCAAACAGATCTTTTATGTACTTAGTTGGAGTCACACCAAGTTATTTTATATTATTTGTGACTATTATGAACTATTTCTTTCTTGGCCTGTTTATCCTTTGTATAGAGGAAGGCCACTGATTGGCTTTAGTTAATTTTATATCCTGTTACTTTGCTGAAGTTGTTTATCAGGTTTAGGAACTCTCTGGTGGAATTTTTGGGGTCACTTAAGTATACTATCATATCATCAGCAAATAGTGATAATTTGTCTTCTTTCTTTCCAATATGTATCCCTTTGATCTCCCTTTGTAAAAAGGCTTTTTTTTTTTTTTTTGGTTTTGAGACAATGTATTTTTATACCAGAACAAGTCAAACCCTGTCTACTGCCTTGGGCATCTTTCATATTTACTTGGTTCAGATGATGTTGTGACTATGCACAGCTGACATCAGCTTCCCAGGAGAACAAGAGTTTAATTCTGCCCTGGATCTGTCCTGTTATCCTGTGATGGAAGGCTCACAGCCATTTCCATAGTGAATGGGGCCTACTGTAGGCCTAAAAGAGAAGTCTTCCTATTTGAAGGAAGTAAATGTAAATAAAGTATCATGCAGAAAAAAAAAAAAAAGGAAACAGAAGAAACTGTACAGATTCAGTGGGAAGATTATGCACATTATTTTGCCTTGTCTTACTGTATCTTGTTTTGTCCTGGGGCTGTCATCTCTTGGAAACATGGTCTTTTTAAAAGTGAAAACAGAGGAGGGAAGTGCTCATATCAGGGAGAGGTGAGGTGACATCTGGGGGGACGGGGGGAGCAGGAGCAGTGGAGGGAAGCAAAACTGTGATTGGGACATATTGTCTGAGAGAAAATCTATTTTTAGTTAAAAAGAAAAGAAAAAAAGATTCAAAACTGTTGGTTTAGATAGACAATATTTCTGAGACAGAACATGAGGCATTTTACTAGAAATAATTCTTGGCATGATTTTTCAAGACAGCATTTTCTGGAAGTCTTTAAAGGAGGATTATCACGTTTTATACTGAGCTGAATGCTGTTTTTATTTCATTTTTACTAGCCAAGACATGAGCTTGGAAAACAACTTGCCGTACGAGAGAGGTGGTGATTACCCAATATGCTTTTGAAATCTGTTTCATGTAAAGAAATAGAATTTTGAGCCTCATCAATTTTTAAACACAAAGGAAGTACTTGACATACTGCAGTGAAAAAAAGTTATCGTCGCTCATTATTAATTCACAGATCAGCTGTTCAAGCAAAATTGTTTCTGAATTTATAGCAAACTAAAAGGAGCATAAAAGTTATTTCTTCCTTGTGCTTTCCATAAACAGCTTTAGCAGGTACTAGGTAATAAGAGCAATATAAATGCCTCTCCAAATAGATAAGTGGAGCTGTGATCGGGCGGGAATGCATGTAATGTTTGCAGACCACCAGTCCGTTCCGAGGCAGTACTCTGGCTTCTCCCATACTCTTTTTCCTTTTAAGGCAGAAATGTGGTGCCTTATATTATTACCTATTTCTGGAAAATAAAACAAAATCTCCAAGGAACTTTAAAGAGTTGCATATAGGGGTCCTACAGGGATGCTCAAATCATGCCTGTTGTTGTTACTATTAATATACAGTCCATTTGAAGAAACTAAGGCCAAGTTAGAGAAGCAGGTCTAAGGCCTTCTGTGGATACGTGACTATTCAGATATGAGTTCGTATTTCCAGTGTGTACATTATACCCCAGGAGTAATGCCCTCTCTGCCTTTATTCTTTCTAAATTATTTAAGTTTTACAACATTCTCAGGCAATATCAATAATAATAAATAGCTCTAGATCTATCAATATTGTTAACCCAAGAGGAAACACTAAGATGGTCAGACATCTCAACAATTTCTATAGAATATTCATAGCACTGATACTAAGTGTTCTTAGATGTGGGCAATCATCTGTAGACGTCACTTTGCAAATGGATGTAGGATGTAGTTCTAAGCCAGCTTGTGCTGCAATGACAATTTAAATGACTGTCTAGAGCTCTGAGGCTTTGTCTAATAGAGATAAGGAACAAGTTTGTAGATCAGTGGTGAGCATTTGTTGTGTATATACCATGTCTAAGTTCAATATTCTGTGTTGTACAAAAAAGCTTTTCTTTTTTCTTTTTCATTTTTTAAAATAAAATTTTATTGGATATTTTCTTTATTTACATTTCAAATGTTATCCCCCTTCCTAATCCCCCCTGAAACCTTTTAGCTCATCCCCCTCCCCTGCATTTATGAGGATGTTCCTTCACCCACCCACCTTCTCCTGCCTCCCTACCCTGTATTCCCTTACACTGGTGCATCAAGCCTCCATAGGACCCAAGTCCCCTCCTCCCATTGATGCCCAGGAAGGCCATCCTTGGCTATATATGCAGCTGGAGCCATGGGTCTCTCCATGTGTACTCCTTTGTTGGTGGTTTAGTCTCTGGGAGCTCTGGGGGGTCTGGTTGGTTGATATTATTGTTCTTCCTATGCGGTTGCAAACCCCTTCAGCTCCTCAGCTCCTCAAAGATTTTCTTTTAAAGAGGTTTTTTTTTTTCTTTTTGATTTAAATTCATTCACTTATGCTTATATATGTGGATGTATTTTGTTGTCTTTATTTGGTATGCATGCACACATGCAGAGGTGTGTGTGTGTGTGTGTGTGTGTGTGTTTAGCTTTTCAGAGTTGTCTCCTTTTACCATATGCATTAAAGGGATTGAATCATCTGAGTTGGCAGCCAGTGCCTTTACTCTCTGAGACTTCTAGCCAGTCCCTTTCATCAATTGTTTTGATACAGTTTACTATTTTATATATAACATTTTAGCTGCTCTAAATAACTCAACACAATAAGAATTTATAAACATTAATCAAGCATCGAATATCTAAATTATACAATATGAAAGGAGGTGTTGTAAGACCTCAAAAGAAAACACCAGCAGTGGGTGAAGCTACGGGATAGGATTTATTATAAGTTCCCTGCTCATGTGACTGTAAAGGCTAAGTAATCCAAGTTAGTCATCTGCAGACTCTAGATGCAGGAAAGCTGGTTTGCAGACCTGAGAGTTAGGAAGCTAGTGTTGTAGTTCTGATTTAGCTCTGAAAGCCTGAAGAGTTAGAAACAAGACTTAGGGCAGCAGATACTGTAATTAGGGCAACATGCTGATGTTACATGATAAGAAAGTAAGAAATAAAACTTATTTAAAGTTACTTATTTACAATGGTTCATAACAAAGAGAGGAGTAATCTAAGATTATAGTTTTCATGTTTATGTGACCACATGGACACTGCTAGTCTTTCTAGGTATCTACAGGGTCACATGGGCACCACTGACATTCCTACCCATCTTCCTCCACAATCTAGTACGTATTTCATTTGCTTTCAGCATACACTTTATTGGGCTGTGATTTAACCCTGGTGGGATGACTCAAACTTGCAACTTTGAAGTGTCTGGATCTATAACAGTCATATGATAGTTGACCTTATTCTCACTGTGAGCCAATGAGGTATATTACCAGAGATGTGCAAGTCATTATCTATGGATCATAAGTAGGTAAATACATCCGTGAATAGATGATCATGTGTCAAAACGTATATATGTGTATGTGTGTGCGCACAAATGTATGCATATATACATATACAAATATAAGCATATATATATATGATATGTGTATATATGTGTATGTATATATACACATATATGTATATATACACACATATATACATACATATATACTTATGTATATGCTTTATAAAACTATAAGATTGTTTTTGTGATTGCTTTTGGTAATTCAGCTATACAAAATGTGAATTTTATATATGACAAAGTCTTGGTGTATTGTAAAAACACTAGATATGCATAAAAGCTGTCTCTCATATTCTAGATATCTTCTTCCTTTCTCCGTTGGATAAAACTTGATTAGTTTCTTTAATACATTTAGGAAGAGCCAGAGATTTGAACCCTTATTTTGCCTGTTGATGCTGAAAAATGAGGTAATTTTTAGTTTCATTTCTGTTGTAGTAAAAATATCCTGAAGAAAAGAAATTTAGGAAAGAATACTCAAAATTCCAAGTTACAGTCTAATGCAAGGAAACCTGAATAAGAACTGTAAACAGGATCTCATTTCATATCTGCAGTCAAGAACAGAGAGAAATAAATGTATACATGGCCCTCTTTACTTTATTGTGGTCAGCATAGAATCTCACAACTCAGGACCAATGACTAGGGAATGACAGTGGGATGGGCTTTCCACATCAGTTAACTTAAGACATTTCTGGAGTCCAACTCAATGTAGACATTGCTACATTAAAACTCTCTTACCCTCTGATTTTAGCTGGTGTTAAGTTGATAAATAAAGCTAACTACTGTAAGTTCCCAAAGTAGTTCCTTGGTAGTCTTAAGTTGCCCTTAGTTCAGTGGAATTGTTGTGTCTCCTCATGGTTTTGTTGTGCTAGGTAAGCCAAACAGAACTTCATAAAAAAAAAAAGAGATGATCTGCCACTGTGCCACAATGCAGTGCCATATCACTGGCACTCTCATTCAAAGCATGCATTGTGGTTTTATAGATAGACTGTGAGGGTGGAGAGGTGGGACAGGAAGAGTTTCCTTCTCAGTGCAGGGTCAGGTGTGGATCAGAATTGTGAATGAGTCTGATGTTCATTGCCAAAGAGTCTTTATTGAGGGTAGTGCTTAGGCTACTAGACCTTCACCTCCCGCCTTCAGAAGTATTTTGATGGTTTGTTTTCTGGTATTCCCTTCCCCTTTCCTCCTGTATTTCAAAACCCCTGTACTCAAAGAATGATGATCAAAAAGTACATATCATTGTCAGAAAACTTATGTGTAGTCTATGTACAGGAAAATAAATATATATGGTTTAGAGAGAAAAGATCATTTTGAATAAAGTATACAGAGGCCATAAGGCAAGAAAAACACATGCAGAGTGATTACAGAGTAATGTGCCTCCAAGACAGCTGGTAGTCGACAGCAATTGAAGCTCTACTGTAGTTCACTCTTCTGAAAGATTGTGTGTGAACCATAAGTTATTCTGAAACTCCTGGATAAGCCCTGCAAAGTAATGGAGCAGAGTGTCTCAGGCTATTTGGAAGCTGTTAGAGAAATAAGGCAGACTGATGAGCTTCTCTTTTTTGGAGCTCAGTGTGGGAAAGAACCTGTTCTGCAAATAAGCCTACCCAAGGTTCAGCTCTCAGGGCCTTAGAGAAGTCCTTAAGTAAACAGCTATACATTGCATACTTCACATGTGCAATTCAAGAATTCTGTTTGCTTCTTAGAACATCTTGCCTCTCTTGTTTCTGATCCACACACTGTAAGTCTTGGCTTTATTTCCTGAGAAAGACTTTCATATTCTCCAAGAATACCTGGGTAGTTTTATGTCAACTTGACGAAAACTAAAGTCATTTCGGAAGGGACCTCAGTTGGGAAAAATGGCTTCATAAGATCTGGCTGTGGGCAATCCTGTAAGACATTTTTATATTGGTGATTGATAGTAGTAGAGCTCAATTGTGGGTGGTGCTATTGATGGGCTAAAGGTCCTGGGATCTAGAAAATGCTAATCAACACACCAGGGAACAGCACCCCTCCATGGCTCTTGCAAGGGCTCCTGCCCTGTTTGAGTTCTTGTCCTTACTTCCTTTGAAGATGAACAGCCATGTGGAGATGGGGGCTGATATCTACCCCTTCTCCCCTAAGTTGCTTTGATCCTGATGTCTCACCACAGCAATACTAACTCAAACTAAGACAAAGAGTAAGCATAATCCTTCCCTCATGGTGATTTGTACCTAATAAAATATTGTGTGCACACATTAAAGGAAGGTATGAATTCATGAAGATCTTAATATATTTATGCAATTAATTTGTATGTTAGTACATGCAAGACACCTTTATTTATAACTTGAATGATTTAATGGGGTCTTCAAAAACCCTCTATGAGAGATCACTCAGGTGATAAAATTTTACAGAAGAAAAATACAGATCCTACAAAATATAAACTTAGCATGTGGTAAGAACTGAAAGCAGACATCCCAACCCTAGGCCCATATTTTTAGTCTTTATCTGCAAAATCTTCAGGAGTAGTCAGTGATAGATTTCTAACCTCCAGTACAGTTTTGAAACAGATTACAATGAAAAGGAAAATTAAAGGTCAGGAAGAATGTAAGTTATTAAGTGAGACATAAATAGCACCTCTATGTAACGGAGTCTATCACATGTTGAGAAAAGTGATAAGAATCTCAGTAATATTTGAGATGAAGCCAACAAAAACTGGGTCACTGTCATGGCCTTTTTTTTTTGTACCCACTAAAATTTTCACTGCAAAACTATAATGCAACACTTTTGAGAGGTTCAGGATTAGTCAATGAACCTCTGCCTTATAAGTAGAATTAAATGAGGGAGTAAGCCTCTCTTTGTCCTAATTTCCCATCATGTGAGGACTCACAAAGAAGCTGTCAGCAAACAACACAGACTTTTGCTTTTTCCCACAATATTTCACAGCCTCCAGAGTGCTGTCCTTCATAAACTACCCAGTCACCAATATACTGTCATGGCAACAGAGATGAAGGCAAGGACAAACATCTTAAGAAGAAACAAAACAGTAATAGGAAATGCTTTTAAGGAAGCACACTCTTTCAATGATAACAACACGCAGACATTAAAGGGACTGGATGAAGGGTCAATGGCCTCCTCAGTTCACTGAAGTGTTTGATATATTGGGATACATCAATTGAATAATACACCAAGCCTTTTCTCCTTATCAGAACAGTGTTGCTGACCTACAATCACATGAGGCTTTGAAATTTTTTTCTTAGAATACCAATAATGAGGATATTTATTGCAATATATGAGTGGTTCTCAACCGCCCTAATGCTGCTACCCTTTAATACAGTTCCTCCATTCTGGTGATCCCCAATAATAAAGTTATCTTCATTGCTACTTAATAATGGTAATTTTGCTACTGTCATAAATCATAATGTAAATATCTGATATGCAGGATCTCTGAGATGGGATCCATGTAAAAGAGACACAATATACAGGTTGAGAATCATTGCAACAGATCAGGACATTGCCATGAAATCATTTACCCTGTAATATATTGATATTAATGGGCTGATATGGAAACCCCATCAAAAATTTGAATGAGTATATGCACAGAATTAATGTAAATACTACCTCAAATATTTAAATTTGTAATGGAGAAATAGTTCCATATGGATAAAAATTAATAAATTACTCAAACTGGCCATACATTGTGTCTTGCCCATTATAGACATAAATTAAAACTAAAGCCAAAAGTATTAGCAACTTGTGTTCTGAAGTGCTGTAATTGTTATATTATTTGCTACATATCTCTTTTAATCTTTTGATATAATCAAAGAACATTATTTTAAAAAACAGTAGAAGAGCCATGAAAGTAAACATGTGAGAAAACAGACTAAGGAGGAAGTTGTGCTGCTATATCTTTTCCAGGAAAATGGTCTAAATTCTAGAAAAGAATAATCTACTCACTGATATTTTCAGTTTTTTAAATTTCAATATATTTTCTTGACATTTTTATTATTTTTCTTAATAATAGCTGTAATTCACTCAGTACCTATGATACATTAGATATTATACATATAATTCCAAATACTTGTTGATTATAAATCATTAAAAAAAACCAAAAGAACCATTATTTGGAAAGATACAGAAAAAAATAAAATTCTAATAGCCCTTTCAAAGTATGATAAGAACTCAAAACCAAACTGACTGTAAATTACAATTTTTCAGTGCTTAACTACTCACACATTAGTAACACAGGTGAATATATTCTCTTTGAACTTTGAAATCCATATCTCTTAATGAACAGAAATACTAAGTCACTGGTAAATCCAGATGGAGGTCAAAATGAGATGCCAATTGAAAGTATTTGAACTTATGGCATATGGTTATATTTTCATTTATATTTCATTCTTATATTTTGGTTTGTGAGCCTAGCACTTAATGACTGAGCCAACTCTTCAGCCATATATGTTATTTTTAAATATTTCATATCCTAATTTTTTCTTGAATCCAATATTTGCCATAATTTTATGTTAAATTCAACTAGTAAATATTAGCCAGTCATTTAATTTTGTATATACCTCTATTTTATTATAAGTTATGAAATGTAACAAAAGCCAGGACACCTATGGGGTATTCCTAGAATTTATAAATGACCACTAAAATGACAAGTAAATCACACAAAAGTTTCTAGAAGAATTCACAGCACAAAGACATGTTAGACATAGGAGATTTTTATCCATGCCTTAAAACGTGCTGAATTTTTATTTTTTCCAAACAAATATATATTTAATTGAATTGGCAACCTTTATCTCGGTTTTATGCCTATTGACTTTAACAATCTTCTATGGGATAATTTCCTTCTCTTTAAAAATCTATATAAGAGCTGGTCTGTCTGGGCTGGGGTCCAGAGCAGACATTGGGCACAAGCTCCACAGCCAGTCCCACAACACCCAGAGGAAGCTCCACTCCCAGGTGCTCTGACACACCCAGGATCAGAGATGAGCAGGAACCCACATTTGTCTCAACACTGGGAGTAACTGGGATCAGCTGGACCAGGAACACAAGAACTCCACCAACCTAGTAACTCAGGTTCCTTCTGGTCTGTCTGGGCTGGGGTCCAGAGCAGACCTTGGGCACAAGCTCCACAGCCAGTCCCACAACACCCAGAGGAAGCTCCACTCCCAGGTGATCTAACAAGCCCAGGATCCCAGGATCCCAGAATCACAGGATCACAGAGAAAGCTTGACTCTGAGGAGTTCTGACACAACCAGGATCACAGGAAGGACAGGCTCTAGTCAGATTTAGCAAGTGCAGGTAGCACTAGAGTTAACCAGATGGCGAGGGGCAAGCTTAAGAAAATAAATAACACAAACCAAGGTCACTTGCCATCATCAGAACCCAATTCTCCCACCA
>NW_022196898.1:26001563-26002327 GCF_008632895.1 Mastomys coucha
CAAATCCACACAAACCTAATTCCACCTCTTACAACAAAAACAATAGGAAGTGACAATTACTTTTTCTTTATACTTAATATATTAAGTTGAAAATAAATATCACCAACATATCCTAATCGATTGAAATGCAATAATATGAGGAATTGGAAATTTGTTGATTGTCATCCAATGACCTCTCTAATTTGGTAATTGGAGAAATAGGTCCAAAATTGTACAATCTATATATACTGTCAGCTTGTTTGTTTGTGACAGTGTCTTGCTGTGTACAACATAACGGTCTTGAAATCTTGCTTCTCCTATTTCAGCCTCTCTATTAGTAGTATTGTTTATTTCATGTTTTTACACTATACTATGATTTTCAGAACAGCTTATATATTTCAAAAGTATTTATATACCCAAAAGAAACATAGACGATTAACTAGGGAGGTGACTTGTAAGAGAACAACAAAGTGAGACTGAATGCTTCACATTTGTAACTCTTGTATCAAGTTTGAAGAATAGGACTTTATTAGTTACTCTTTCTCTGAGATGAATGCTTTTCCAAATTATCACAGTTCATGAACAAAATTCTTACCCTCACCTAATTCTGTGCCACCCTCCAAGCAGAACCATTGTTCATTGAAACAGTTTGTGAATGACCTCATGGATAGACCATCTTAATACCTACACCATTTCTTAAATGAATGTAACCCGTTTTCTGTGGGCTGAGAATGAAGTCACTCACTCAAGTCAAATAGCTTTGACTATAGCAGGAAGTCTGTATC
>NW_022196898.1:26002711-26013411 GCF_008632895.1 Mastomys coucha
ATTTTCACTATTGCTGTAGATGAGCATCTACATAAGACTGTTAAATTGATTGTTGTTTATATCAAACAGCTTTTATAATGCTTATTTTTATTGTTATAATATTTTATATATTTTAAGGAATAAAACAAAAAATATATTGGAGATATTGAAGGGGGTCTATGGGAGGAATGGTGTTATAAAAGAGGACAAGAATGTGATTCAATTCTATTTAATTAAAGTATGTTTTTAAATGTTAACAAATTCAGATAAATTGAAGTCATGTAACTTTTCTCATCATAATGCAATAAAAGTTTTAAAAAAATCTGTATAATAAGTGCAATGATAGGCCCAAATGTGCTCAATATCCAAGTCTTTATTATAAACCCTTACTAGTTTTGCTTAAGCATAAGATGAACTTTGAAAGCAAATCAGTAATAGAGTAAAAACTTAAGCAGTATTGGAGACTCTCCGGGGAAATGAGCAAAGGAAACGTGCATGCTGCTGCTGAATCATTTCAATATTGGTAAATTAGAATAAGCTTGTTGAAACAATTAGTGGAACTTCGAAAATTTTCAGACTTTTATGAAGTTCATTACTTTAAAGTAAGCCTCTTTGCTTTCAAATAAAAACAAGCTGTGTTAATTTTATAAAGATAGTAGAGAAGCTAGAGTAGAAATGCTTAGAGAACAGTAAATTAGAGAGTAGTAAGTGGCAATGCTTATCAAAGCAATTGTTATCATGAATCAGTGGGTTTTCACTTATATGAAATGATTACTAATAGTTCCTACAAATTACAAATAAAATGTTGGTGCTTTAGAAAAAGTAGCGCTGAAGAAATGTGCATGCTAGGTAGTACAAATAAATTTTGACTCTATTATTTTAGAGACCTTTGAAAGATGCCTAGGTACAGCCATGTAATAAGTCTTGATTTATCTAGTTCCAAGGCCACATCCTCAGGTAGCAGTAATATATAGAAAGATAACCAAAGGAAGAATCATACGCAAGGAAAGATATCAGGGTAAAAATCTTTTCTCACATAAATGAAGCTTACCATTTCCAGTAAGAGTCAAAACAAAAGAAGTTATAGAAATTGCAGATGCTGTAATACATTCTGCAAAATCAAAAACAAAAAACAAAAAAACACAACAAAAAAAAAACGGAAAAAACACAACATTGCTGTTTTAAAGAGGCACACCTTAGCTCAGTAATGTCTTTTTTATTGTTGGATATTATATTTATTTATATTTCAAATGTTATCCCCTCCTCCAGAAACCCCCATCCCATCACCGCTCCTCCTGCTTCTTTGAGAGTATATGCCCACACATCCACCCACCCACCCACTTCCACCTAACTGTCCTCACATTCCCCTATACTGGGCCATCGAGCCTTCATGAGACCAAGGGCCTCTTCTCCCATTGATGCCCAACAAGGCCATCCTCTGCTACATATACAGCTGGAGACACGGGTCCCTCCATGTATACCTGGTTGATGGTTTAGACCCTGGGAGCTCTGGTTTGTTGATATTGTTGTTCTTCTTATGTGGTCAGAAACCCTTTCAGCTCCTCATTCCTTTCTCTAACTCCTTCACTGGGGACCCTGTGAGCAGTTCAGTGGTTGGCTGCAAGCATCCACCTCTGTATATGCCAGACTCTGACAGACCCTCTCAGGAAACAGCTACATCAGGCTCTTGTCAGCATGCACGTCTTGGCATCCACAATAGTGTCTGGGTTTAATGACTGTATATGGGATGGATCCCCAGGAGAGGTAGTCTCTGGATGGCCTTTCCTTCAGTGTCAGCTCAACACTTTATCTCCATGTTTGCTATCGTGAGTATTTTGTTCCCCTTCTAAGAAGGACTGAAGGATACATACTTTGGTCTTCCTTCTCCTTGAGCTTCATGTGGTCTGTGAATCTTGGTATTTGGAGGTTTTGCACTAATATCCACTTATCAGTGAGTGGATACAATTTGTGTTATTTTGCGATTGGGTTACCTCACTCAGGATATTTTCTAGTTCCACCCATTTGCCTAAGAATTTCATGAATTCATTGTTTTTAATAGCTGAGTAGTACTCCATTATGTAAATATACCACATTTTCTGCATCCGTTCCTCTGTTGAAGGACATCTGTGTTGTTTCCTGATTCTGGCTATTATATGTAAGGCTGCTATGAATATAGTAGAGCATGTGTCCTTGTTATATGTTGAAGAATCTTCTGGATATATGTCCAGAAGTATTTCTGTCTGTTTTTAATTGATACACAGGTGTGTTTGTGTGTGTGTGTATGTGTGTGTGTGTGTGTGTGTGTGTGTGTATGGGTTGGTGGGTGAGTGGGTATATGTGTGTGTGTGTGTTTCATACTTCAAAATATTTTAAGTAAAATCTAAGATAAAATCAAGTAATAGTTTAGCAATATAAATAAATTTTAAGATACTAGGAAAAGGACTCAATTAAATTCTAATTTTTTATATTTTATTTTTTAAAGATTTATTTATTTATTTATTTATTTATTTATTTATTTATTTATTTTATACATACAAGTACACTATTGTTCTCTTCAGATACACCAGAAGAGGGCATCAGATCTCATTATGGGTGGTTGTGAGTCACTACTGGTTGCTGGGAATTGACCTCAGGACCTGTGGAGGAGCAGCCAGTGCTTGTAATTCTGAGCCATCTCTCCAGCCCCAAATTCTAAATTTTAAAACATGAATTATATACTTTTTGAACAGCAGCAAAAAATTTCCTTCTAAGTAAAGTACAACCAATTCCAGCTCATTGTTGTGAATAGTATGTATTTTTCACCCTTCATATTAGTGTCATTATTTAAATATCAAAGTTCCCAAAATTAATTTATTCTCAGATTATTCTGGGATTTAGCTAGCACAATCATCATTATACAGATAGAAATTAAATCCATGATATTATAGTCTTTGGGAAGACTTACAACATTAATATCAGGAAGACTGGGATTTCTATTCTACAATCATTCTGAAAATATTTTATACATTTCTCTATTGGATCATTGGGGAAATTAAAGGGAGTCACTGGGGAAAGGCTACTGAATTCAGTAAAAGCCATTTCAAAGCATAGTTAAAAGTTCAACTTCTTACACTTTGTTGCTTCTTCCTTCTTCAGTTTGTCTGCTCTGTTCAGTCTCTGCAAAAGTCCATCTTTTCCAATATTATAGTAAAAGCACACTGAAATTTAAATGCAATTTAGTCATCGGATTGCATGTAGGAATTTTAAAAATGAATGTTCTCCAAAGGCACTCAAAAATTAGAATCCAGATAACTAGCATAAGTACAATTTTAAGTACTGAATTTAGGTTAGTGAGAGGATGGATTTCAAGGCAAATATTTTAAAATGAATTGCCCTGGAATTGACAGGGAGAGTACACCCACAACAACACAAAAGACAGTTAATTAAACAGGACCCAAGTAAAGACAACACCAATAGAAAAATTTTATGGCCCCCCCACCTCTAAACAGAAGTATAGGCAATTAGGGACTTCACATAGAGGAAAAAATTAGACTTCCGGGAGATTGAGCGGACATATTTTTAACTCCATGTAATCATGCCTGAAATTGTGTACATACAAACAACACTAAATAGATTCAGATGATAGTATCTATGCATTTCTTCATCTAGACATATATGTAGTAATTGCAAAGAAAAGGAAGCCACAAGCTTAAGAAACATTGATGGGAATAGGAAGGAAGGTGAAGGGCATAAATGATGTAATTATGTTATGTATTAATTTTTAAGTTTTGTACATATATGCAATTTAGTAAAATTGAATACTAGTCAGCTATGAACTGAATTCCTGGCTTATTTTACAGGAATATATCATGAAAAGGAAAATATTTGTTCTCATTTCACCAGAGTTCTTTGTTACATAACCCCGTCCCATAAAAACCAAAAGTACAAGCATTTTCTACTTCTGATACTTTTGTTTAATTCTCATATGGCAATTGTTTCATGCTATTACAAATGGGCACACTTTGTACTTATCATCAGTTTGGTAATAACTGTTATTCTCTTTTTAGCTACATTATTAGCTCAGAATTCTCATCACTTCCCTGATCATTGAGTGTACAAGTAATCTTTGTATTTGCAAATAATTTAGTTTAATAAGTAAATATACTTGATACTTAAAATTATCTCAACATGTTTATATCTGAACGCAAGGATTTGTATAAATGAACCATCTTATTAAAGCATTGTGATCTTAGAACATAAGCCATTGGTGTTCTGTTCAGGAAATTTTCCCCTGTGCCCATGTACTCGAGGCTTTTTCCCATTTTCTCTTCTATTAGATTCAGTGTATCTGGTTTTATGTGGAAGTCCTTGATGCACTTGGACTTGAGCTTTGTACAAGTCTCCATAAGAATGGACCTATTTGCATTCTTCCACATGCTAACAGCCAGTTGAACCAGCACCATTTGTTGAAAATGCTGTTCCCCCAACCTACCCGCACACTGGATGGTTTTAACTCGTTTGTCAAAGATCAAGTGACCATAAGTGTATGCGCTCATTTCTGGATCTTCATTTCTATTCCATTGATTTTCCTGCCTGTCTCTGTATGTCCCAGTGCCATACAGTTGTTATCACTATTGCTATGCCATACATCTTTAGGTCAGGAATGGTGATTCCACCAGAATTTCTTTTATTATTGAGAATAGTTTTCACTATCCTGGGTATTTTGTTATTCCAAATGAATTTGAGAATAGCTCTTTCTAACTCTATGGAGAATTGAGTTGGAATTTGGATGGGGATTGCATTGAATCTGTTGATTGCTTTAGGCAAGATGACTGTTTTTACTGCTTTAATTCTGACAATCCATGAGCATGGGAGATCTATCCATCTCCTGAGATCTTCTTCAGTTTCTTTCTTAAAAGACTTGAAATTCTTGTCATACGGATCTTTCACTTGCTTGGTTAGAGTCACACCAAGGTATTTTATATTATTCGTGACTACAGTAAAGGGTGTTGTTTCTCTAATATTTTTCTCAGCCTTTTATCCTTTCAGTAGAGGAAGGCTACTGATTTGTTTAAGTTAATTTTATGTCCAGCTAATTTGCTGAAGTTGTTTCCAACCATTGGACTGAACACAAGGTCTCCAATGGAGGAGTTAGATAAAGGACTGTAGGAGCTAAAAGGGTTTGCAACACACAGGAAGAACAGTAATATTAACCAACCAGATACCTCAGAGCTCCCCGCTGGGAGCTCCAACCAAAGAGTGCACATGAAGCAACACATGGTCCCAGACACATATGTAGGAGAGGATGGCCTTGTAAGTTATCAGTATGAGGAGAAGTCCTTAGTCCTGTGAAGGCTCAATGCCACAGTATAGGGTAATGCCAGGGCAGGGAGGTGGGAGTGGGTGGGAGGGTGGCTGAGCACCCTCATAGAAGCAGGGGGAGGTAGCAGTGGATCGGGGGTTTCTGGAGAGGAATACAGGAAAGAGGATAACATTTGAAATGTAAATAAATATAATATCAAATAAGAAATGGTAATAGAAAAGCATCATGAATAGACCCTATACATATCTACATGACTTTCAATGGACTTAAAGTACAAATGATATAGACTAATTATAGGAGCTACTGAAGTTTTATTTAAAACTAAGACACACTTCTATTTTTATGTATATTGATCATCTATCTGTGAGTACCTTCTTGATAGAGTTCCTATCAAGGACATGCATGAACAAAGCATATAAAACTGAAACAGCATACACACAAACAAACAAAGCAAAGTAAACTTGATCCAGTCTCTGAACATAGTTAAACACAGTTGTCTTTTCACCTCATGCATATATTTGCTTTCTTTATTTCTAAAAGTTTAAGTATGCTATTTACACACTAATATTCTATATTTATATATAATTTCAAAAAATTAATCTAAAAGTAAACTTTTTATTAACAACAATTTAACATGTATATTATAGTACATCACATGGCTATATCAACATTTTGTAAATATTTATGTACTTTTGTACTTTAAATTACTTTCAAAATTTTCTCAATTTTACATAATAGTTGTATGAATGTTTTTCCAAAGAAATGTTTATACACATTTATCATTATTTCTTCAAGAGAAATGAGTTATTATCATAAGGCATATAAACATGACAAAGACTCTTCATGGTAATTACTAGTTATTGTCTACACACATTAAACAGTGAGAGAAAATTCCACTTTGTAGAATCTTTAACACATATTACAAATTTTATATATGAAATTAGTTTCTCATGTATTAAATTTTCTTCAGCTGACAAATCATAAGGTAGGATATGAGCACACACATACACACACACACATACACACACACACACACACACACACACACAGAGAGAGAGAGAGAGAGAGAGAGAATCATATTCAAATTCATCATCTGGATGGATGGATTCTAGGCCTCATTAGTACTAGGTAGAAACTTTAACAATGGCTACATCAACAACATTTATCAACAACATTGAAATATTTACTTTGTATATTTAGATGCTTATACGCAGTAACCAAATCATTCAGAAATGTATATAGTAATAACAATAAATATCCCCTTATATCTCTGAAGTATATAAAGAACTTTTATCTACACAGTAAAGATCATTCAGCAGTAATTATTGATTGATATTTGAGATCAATTATTGATGAAACATTGAGTACTTTAAATTACAAAATATTCCTTTCAGTATAGGAAGACTTCATTTAAAATCCAACCGATGGGGCTGGAGAAATGACTCTGTATTTCAGAGCACTTCCTGCTCAGCAGAAATGGTACAAGTTTACTGGAGTCCACCCACATGGCACCCACATAACACCACAAAATTACCTATAGCTCTAGTTCAAGGGAATCCAATGCCTTCTCATCTCCACAGGTTCTTCACAAATATAGTATACATATGTACACAGGTATTCTAGTACACGCACATGCACACACGCGTGCACACACACACATACTACATTAATAGTAAATATTAAAATAACATTTAAATACCTGTCTCAATTCTACATATTATGATTTTTATAGCTTCAGTATAGAGTTCTAGTGGCATATAGTCATGCATTCCTCTATTTTGTGATCTTTAGTTAAAAACAAACCACTCCTTACTGAATCCATTGTAGCAGACACTATCCTTGTGCATTTGAAAATTTATTAAAGACATGAAACAAGAGTGATTATTGCTTTATTAAGGCATATGCCCATTTTACTTTTTATAAGAATATGCTGAATTATTTTCCAGAAAGCCTACAATTATCATAATTATTTGAGAGCATCCACATCAACACAAGGTCTCAGTGTTAGCATCTTCTATTGTTTCTGCTGATACATCCTTGAGCTTCTGTCATTGACTTACATTCACCTAATTGTATATTGAATTTTAATCTTAGTCTTACAGGCAGTTAGCATCCTTCAATGGAAAGGAGTACCTACTTGTAGATGGAATCACTTTAAGTTCTCCCTAGTGGGTAATGTAGGTGAAGTTTGATATCTTCCTGTCAATCTTTCTCTCAATCTTTTTGTGCCCTGGACATGAATCATTAATATTAACCATACTCATTAAGACTTATCAATTAAATTTCAATAATATCGCTGTTTGTTTATGAGCATCTCATCTTGGCCAGTGTTTGTCTGATTATTTATCATGTAGTTGATTACCTATCACAGTATACATGTGGCTTATGCCTTATCTATAACATTAAATAACACATACAATATTTAAGGCATATGACATTGATCTACTTCTGAGTGACTTATTCTATCAATTTTTTCATTTAGATAAAATATCTTGATGTGTTTTAGATTTCATTAGCAAACTATACTATATATATGTACCTAAGTACATGCATTTTTGCATACATATAATAATTAATTTATTTTCTAAAATGAATGAATTAACATGTTATAAGAGAAAATGACATGAATGATTTTTTCAATTCTTTTTGTTCTACAATAAAATTTGCCAAATGGTTAAATAATATTCACAAGTTTACAAACCTTCATATGAAAATATGTCTTAATGTAAATGACTCTTGTTTTGATTCTATATTTAATTATACACGTTTTACGACATAGGATGAGTCTTCACATTAATAGTTACCCATTTATTTTACTTTAATTCTTTTTTCTAGTCGTTAAGGTCAATATATTATACATGTTTAATATGACTTTTTCATTTTGTTTTCCATGGTTATTATAAAGTCAATATTGTTGTGATATTACATTTTTATTTATATGAATGAAAATATACTTCTCATATTGTGTCTTATATTTTTCCATTTAAGTTAGGCACATTCAAGTGATGCTCTATGAAAATTTATTTCAGTTTTACACAGGACTGTATAGCATGCCATGCCATGTATTAGTTAATTACTTAACAACTTGGTATTTATGTGGCTTTGTTCATATGGAGGGCTCATTTGTGGGTGAGTTCAGAGAAGATCTAGGGGTGAAAGAACATCACTCTTTATGTGGCTTATTCTTAAGTTCATGGAAGATGCCTTCTTGTTGGTTTGACTAATGAGAGGTCTGACAAAAATGTATAGTAAATAATGAGACCACAATGTATTGCCTCTACTCTCAGTTCATTATCTGTGGATTTGTGTATAAGCAGCTGATTCTTTGTATCAAAGTTCAATGCTCAGCATAAAACACAAATGTGCACGTGATTGTCTTTCCATGAACTGGCATGTAACAGCTTTATTAATATAGTCCCCATGTTCCTTCACTATCCCATCCCTATGGCTGGATTTCCATTTCCTCAAACAATTGCTTTATTTTTCTCTCTCTTTTTTTACTCTAATTGCAAATTATACTTTTACTTCTGGGATTACAGACTAATACAGAGTCTTTAAAAGAATCCTGGTACAATGGAAATGTGATTTTTGTAGTAAAAACAAGAATATAACTACATCTGTCCCTTTCTACCAAACCCTCTTAGAAGGTTATGATTACGTTGTAAGCATCCAGTGCTCGACAGCAATTTTCCTTGAGGATACACGTCATTTACTTCCTTTCCATTTCCTTCCCCATGCCAACATAGGGTACTTCTCATGGCACATTGTAAGCACCGGACTAGTTAATATTGTACATAAATGCCAATTCCAGTCAAACCAGGTTTCTTATGGCACATTTTGACCATTTTTTCTAATTTGAAATCCTTGTCCTTGACTTCATATACATTGAATTTCTTAAGGCTTCTTAACTGGGTTCTAGTGAAGGTATATAACTTTGGATGTATAATAGTTGGGTTTCTGTGCTGGCCTCTAGGTATTTAGGCTTGGGATGATATTCCAAAAAGATTTTTTTCAATTCTGTTTTTTTTCCTAGAATAAATTTGCTACATGGACAAACAGTTCACATGGTTAAAAACTAGCATACAAATATGTGTCTTGGAAAACATCTGTCTTTTAATCCTGTCTTACATTTTTTCACTCTTACAGTGATTCCAGTTGCTCATGACATATACTCTTCTTTTGACTTTATATTTATTACTATGTGGTCCTGTTTGTTGGGTGGGTGTTCCATTTCTTGATCACTTTTGCTGTCTCTGCATCTTATGTATGTGTGGTGGCTATGGTTTGCTTGGTAGGGAATGCTTTTGAGTTCCTATCTATTGTTACCACAGGGTGCTATCCCAAATATATAGGCATGATCTACAAGAGGGGAGTTTCTGAAAGGGTCCACAGGAAGGAGGAAAGCTCAGTCTGCCATGAGGTTTGGTGGCAGCTCTGGGCAGTGGAGTCAGAGAAAAAGGATAGGCCTCTTCAGGTTGTCTGCTACAAGGCAAAGGATTGAAAATAGAGTTCAGGAAGTTGTTTGATGATCCCCTATAGAAGTCACAGGCCAGTATAGGCAGTGGGTTCCAAATGGAAAGAGGTGAAGTGAAAGTTTTTAATATTTGAGAGACAGTCTATAGTATACATGACATGCATACAATTTATAATGCTGATTTTCACTACTCATTAAAATTCAAAAACCATATACTTTAAATGTAAATTATAAATTTATCTTTTTATGTTTCTTATATTAACCAGATTGTCAATGATGGGTTTGGGTCATGGCGGACGCATCTGCAGACACCAGGCCCAGACAGTTCCATGTGTAAGAGGTTTAATTGGGAGGGGGTAGGGGGGTAGTGGCGCAGGAAGAGAGAGGGGAGAGAGAGAGAAGAAAAGAGAGAAAGATGGAGGAAAGTACCCATATATATATATATATATGTCGTGATGTAGCAGTCCAGGTGTAGGTGGGAGCTGAACCAAATGGATTCTGGGAATATGGTGGCTATTGCCCTGGCGACAGGTCTGTGTACCCGCCCATATCTGCTGCAGGTTCTGGACCTCCCTTTTTTTATATTATAAAGAGAAGGAAAGAAAAAGGGAAGGGAAGCCGATGATGGAAAGGGAATGAGGGCGTCGTGTCTCTTAGGCTACATCCTGCTGTCTAAGGGCATTGTCAATGGGGTTAGCTGGCTTTCACCATCGGGATCCACTTGGTAAATGTTTGCACCAGGTTCCTCTGTGGGCAGTGGCTCATCCGTGGGCAGCGGCTGGTAATCCTATAACAGGAGCTGATTGATAGTTTGGTTAGAAATTTTTTGTATTTGTCGTTGAAGAAATGTAGAGACAAGATTAATGAGGCAGAGAGAAAATAATAACACCAGGAAGATGACTAAGAGAGGAGTTACAAACGGGAGTATCCACTTCCATATGGGGT
>NW_022196898.1:26018307-26018764 GCF_008632895.1 Mastomys coucha
CCAGTGTCCAAGAGGAAGGAGATGGACTGCCCACATACCACAATATTTACCCTGGGCTCCCTGCTAGTAATGGCAGTAGTTGGGTCAGGGGAGCTCGGGCCTCCTCAGTCAGCCATAGCCAAGCCTAGGAGAACAGTGGAGGGTTATCTAGGAGTGATGTCCCTTTGTTTTGTGTAACATGAGGGCAATCAGCAGCCCAATGTCCCTCTTGATGGCACTTAGGGCATGGCCATCTTGGCTTGCGAGAGTTAGGGCATGATTTTGCCCAATGACCTTTTCTACCACATTTGTAGCAGGTGCCTGATGGTCTCTGAGTTTTAGGAGACCATGAGTCCAGGGTAGTGGCTGGGGATGGTTGGACAGCCTTTTCCAGCATATGGTATTTCTGCTTGCGGATCCTATCATCCCTTCCATGGTACACTTTGAAGGCCAGCACTAAGACTTCTGCCTGTGGAGT
>NW_022196898.1:26019465-26019856 GCF_008632895.1 Mastomys coucha
ATTTGGAGCGGCCCACATCTGGCACAGAAGGGGAGGGGTCTAGAGAAGGAGAGCTAGCAGGCTCTGGAACATCCTGTTGAGGAGGAGGAACTGGGGAGGCAGTTTGGGCTTTTGGCGGCGAGAAGACAGGATTATGGAGAAAAGGGGGTGGTTCATTAGCTGGATCTAGCATTGTAGAGTCATCTAGAGAAGGTTGAGGTTGTGTAGACTTCATGGCTAAGAGAAGTTGAGTTGGGGAACAAGAAGAACACAAGAAGGGACTAGAACAGAGATAGATGAATATTTGAACATAGGGAACCTCCTTCCATTTACCAGTTTGCCATCAGTATGTATTAAGACCCCTTAAAAATAGCTGGGTCTAGAGTGCCATTAAGTGGCTACTTTGAATTCT
>NW_022196898.1:26019866-26052892 GCF_008632895.1 Mastomys coucha
ATGCCTTCAAATCAGGTGTAAGCTTTAAAGATTTGAGATTTTCCAAGAGACAACCCTGTGGGTTGCCTGGAGAAATTGGTCGAAGACATTCTGGAACCCATTGGGGGGTGGTTGGATGTTCATACCAGCATCCTGAGAACAATCCAAGCACCAAGAAAAATTAACAGCCAAAGCTAGTGGTTTCAAGTCGTCACAAGAAACCCTAGTGGCAATTTGGCAGCACCCAGTGGCCTGCGTGGGAAAGTAACTCACCCTGGATCCAGTGATTTGAGGGCTGCAAAGAGCCTGGTAAGTATTAGGAGCAAGAGTTACCTCCAAGGGAAGGGCACCCAGTGGCAGAAGTCCTAACGCGTATGCCAAGGGGGGGGCTGTATTCCGTAATTTCCAGGGAAGGTTGGCCAGACCTTATCTGGAAAGCTGGAAGTCTTCCCCCTGACTGATCCTATTAATTAATATGTTGGTGTCTGTGCGGCTGGTTATGAGCAATCTGGTAGATGAAAAACATAGAACTGAATGGTGCCTGAGTGGGGTACAGCTCACATGGTTAAGAGTTCGTAGTCTAGCGGCGCTTGGCTGTAGGTTTGTTGTGTCCCGTGGTGTCTGGTGTCTCTAGCAAGAAGCGGTGAGCAGTCGCCAGGTGAGCAGTGCTGGTACCGCTCTCTGTGCGGAGCAGCAGCCACGGAGGCAATGATGGGAGCGATCGCAGGGCCGGACGGCCACAGCGGCAGCGGCAGGCAGAGGCGGCAGGCGGAGGCGGTGGTCCCAGCGGCCGCTAGACGCGAACTGCCACGCTCCTGGGTTTCGGCACCAAATGATGGGTTTGGGTCGCAGCGGGCTTGTCTGTAGACACCAGGCCCAGACAGTTCCATGTGTAAGAGTTTTATTTGGGAGGGGGGAGGGGGTAGCGGTGCAGGAAGATAGAGGGGACAGAGAGAGAAGAAAAGAGAGAAAGATGGAATAAAGTACCCACATATATATGTGTGTGTGTGTGTGTGTCTCGTGATGTAGCAGTCCAGGTAAAGGTGGGAGCTGAACCCAATGGATTCTGGGAATATGGTGGCCATTGACCTGGCAACAGGTCTGTGGACCCGCCCATATCTGCTGTAGGTTCTGGATGCTAACAGTCAACATATCAGAATAACAGGAGCATAGAAAAAAGAACAGTATCAAAAATGTATTCTATTTCTTTTAAAAGAAAGGAATATAAAACCAGTGTTAAAGAGGAAATAACAGATGCGTAATCTCTCCTATGAAATTTTAGTAATATTCCAACTAAAGTGAGAAAGAATAGGAGGACTTTATTTTACTTTCAACATTTTCTAGACTGTTTCAAAACCAGAAAACGTCCAAATGCTATCACATGTCAAAGCATCATGTTGCTCAGAATCTGTCTTTGTATTAGTTAGAAAACATTAGTTAATGTGACAATTATAGTTCTTAGTATCAATTTGTCAAAACAGGAACACCTGATACCATATGATTCTTATTCATTTATGTAAAATTCTGATAACAATCTAAATCTGGTGCTTAGGCAGGGACATTATTTATGCTTTTTCTTACATGGGCAAGTCTAAGGTAATAGAAAGCATTAAAAGAAAGGAATTCCCAATTATTGAATGGTCACTCATGTCACTTCCATGTCTTTTGTCCATGAAGAATGTCAGTGGTGAAGACTAGAAGATGTCTTTACAGTGGCAATTTATAGCACTGCCTTGGTTGATATCCTTAGATACCTAGATTTTAATATCTACAACATTCTCTGTTGTTAGAAAAAAATCCCAAATAATACCAGTATCTATTTCTGATGGCAGTATTTGTACAGAATCCAGTTCAACATGGCCCATAGGCCATCTCCTCTGTAAGTACTTTGGGATATGGTTCATGGATAGCCTGGCAATGAAGAGCCATGTGCCATAGTCCTACTTCAGAGATGGGGGAAAAATGATTATTGAAATACAGAAGTCAGATATCATTCTGAGCAACTTAATGAGACACTATACTGAATATAAACAAAAAGTAGAGTGAATCATTTACTCTTTTATTGTGTGAGAAATTTAGAGGCCAGGTAAGGTATAAACAGAACATTCTTCCTATAGCTAAAAGTGAGAAGAGATATGTAGACAGGATTCCAATTATTATTCTGATCTCTCAAGTATGGAACAATATATCTGCATGTGTTAATCTGGTTTTTATTGCCATAACAAAATACCCAAGGCCGTCCAATTTATAAATAAAATGTTTATTTAACACACTGTCTTGGAAGCTGAAAGCTCAACTCTGAGCTTTTCCAATAGTTTATTTTGGGGCGCCCATTTATTTCAATGCAATCCAAGTAGGGAGAAGAATTCAATGTTTAGCACCAAAACAGGAAGCCAAGAACCTTGAAATCACACTATTCTGTCTGAGAACACAGTCCCCAGTCTTTAAGTCTTCAACCCCATATACACTGCAAACTGAGGCCTAAGCTTTCCATCCTGAACACTTAAGGAACAATTGTCATCTGAACCATAGTCATATCATTGGGTGACAAAGAAGAGTGGAACCTGAGGTTTTCTTTGGTTGTACATTGTGGCTTACAGTACTTTGGCACAAATAAAATCATGTATATACACGAAACACTAGAATAGAAGTGAAATCATCTAGCATAACTTGGGAACTTGTGGATGAAGGGTGGAAAGTGAATGATTAGAGAGTATGAGTATGGTAGAAATATGTCAAGCACAATTATGTACTTGCATCTATGAGTCATGAATAATAAGCATATATGTTGAAAATTAAAATAAATATGAAAATAACAAAAAACAATAACAATGGCAGAAAAAACCTCTTTGCCTACTTGGAGAATAGGAAGTAGATACAAAGAGCATAAAATTACAGAGCAAATGTAGTGTGCTCTGCTCCTGCAGGATAATACTCTCCTTAAGCTTGCAATGTTCCTGGTTTTATGTTTGGTAATATAAACATTTCTTCCTTCCTCAAAGTTACCCATAGCAGTGTCCTCTTCCTGCAAATGTGGAAACTAAAATAACTTGTGGAAGAGAGGACTCTGTAGAAGATCATATTTCCTTAGGGACTATTACAGTCAAAATTGTTTCAGGAAACTAATTAATCTAGAAAGGAGGCCCTGCTTCATTGTAGTCAACAGGATTCCAGGACATAGCTCAAGCACAGAAAGAGTCACATAAAGTGGGGACATCTTTTTCTCACCACTTCCAAATAAACTGTACTGAGTAGACACTCTGGAAGAAAAAAAATAAGAAAAAAGAAAAACAGAACACACTACAATAAATCTGACCAACCCATATGGGACTATTCAGGACAAATAATAATTTCCAGTAAAAATATGATATTGAGAGTAAACTTTTAATGATCTTTCCTTCAGGTTTCTATCCTAATATTTTTACAAATGTTTAACAAACCAGCATCTTACATGATTTTATGAAGATAAGCTTGCATGAAAGTTGAGTCTCCTAAGTATTAATCACTGCCTAATGAACAGTCAGAGCCTTCTGAATGCCAAGCTGTTTTATAAAATGAAATTTTATTTAGAAACTTCACTTCCTTACCAATGGTATGAACTGAAGGTACTCTCCAACATCTGCTTTATTGGCTCAGTTGCTCAATCCTAAAGCATGGCATGAGTTTAAGGTGATAACCATTTTATCATCATTGTAGGGTTCCTGAATTTTCAACCAGAACATTTTTTTTAAGTTATGGAAAAGAAGTCAGGGGTTATCTTAGAAAATGTGGGTACATACTTCTCTATCATGGCTGAAATGGTTCAGGTAAATTGTGAGTTTAGCTCATTCCTTCTCATTATCAAGGGCAAGCCATTGCACAAAGGGTCTGGAGGACTTGACATTACTAGAAGAGCTTAAATGCCAAGACTTGGTTGTATTATTGCTTTCATTAAATGAGTGTGATATTGCTTTTCCTCTGAGCTCATGTACAATTTATATCAGAAAAAAATATCTGCCACCCTAATTCATAATTTCATTAATGGTCTAGTTCTCTTCCAACAGATTAATAATCACTATTCATGAATATAAAGACAACATGATTTATTTGACAATGATTAGAGTTGTTTATTAAAACAAAATTAAACATGAATAGCAAAACCTAAAATTCTATATATTTGATTTTGAGTTATGAAAATATATGAATCATTTAGCTTTTGATGAAGTTTTATTTTATATTAGTTAGAAAAGAATTAAAGAGCACAATATACTTCTGTGCTAGATATTATTAAAAATATTGAGGAGTCTGATTAACATATGAATATTCTTTCAGCTGGTACATTTTATCTAGAATGGATATGGAAAGAGCTACTTATTCAAAGACCACAAATAAGGGTTTTAAGGTACATGTAGAATAATGAAAGCAGAAAGAAATCAGAAACGTTGGCTATAATTCAGAAATACACTAGAAGTATTATTTTTAATTATATTACAAGTATACAAGGATAATAATAGTTGCTATTTTGGAAGCAGTAAACAGAATACATAAGCAATAATCACTAGTAAATCTCAATATTTTATTGTTTTAAAATTTCTAGTCTTATTAAAATCGGGAAGACTTGATCTTCAATATAGCTACAATATCTTCTCCAATATATATTTATAAAGATTTTGAAAGCAGTTTCTTTGTATTTAAGTCTTCAATATAAAAATTAAAATTATATGCAATATAAGAAATGTAGAAAGAGTTATAATTTTTTGTATCTCATAGTAAACTTCTATACTAAATTATTTTATCCCATCCATAATCATATATTCTACTGACTTCAGAAATATTTTTACTATAGCAAACCTATGTACTTATTAATATTAATATCTTGTTTTGATATATATGTTTGAGATTATAATAAGATATTTCTGGAATTATTTTGTATCATATGTGGAAATAATTTCTATTCATATAAATAAAATTCCTGTGATTATCACTATATAGAAAATAAAGTACACTGTGATATAATTGCTTATAATTATTTTTAATCCATGTTTTTATTTAAGTGAAATATAATTGCATCATTTCCTTTTTCTCTCCTTTTTCCTACTCATTCAATGTTTGTTTTCCACCTCAATGACTGCTATCAAACTCACACCCTCTTCTTTAACCATTCTTGTCACATATACATATAACACATAAACATAAAAACAACCCACAGGGTTCATTCAGTCTTGCCTGTGTGCATATACTTCCAAGGCTGATAACTTGGTTTTGGATAATCAGTCAGTATGCTTATCCCAGGGGAGGACTTATTCTCTCTTTCTCAATACTTGTTTTTGATTGTAGGTCTAATCTACAGATAGGTACAGTGAGATTTTCCCATCTATGTTAGGATGTCAGCTCATGTTGGAGTGGTTTTCAAGACTTTTTGAGGGATCCATGCTATAGATGTCATGGGTATTACTACTCTATCAAAGCTAGAAGGCTCAATCTCATAGAATATTCTCCAGTCCTCTGGCTCTTAAAATCCTTCTTCCCCTCCTCTGGGATGTTCTTTGGCTCTTAGATGTAAGAACTATAGGGAAACCCTAGAGTCAGTTGTTCTTTGCAATTTTATTAGACATGCCTTTCAGTAATGATATCTTTACATTGCAAAAACAAGTTTACTTGACAAGAGGTGAGATATTTGCTTATCTGTGGGTGTATTTATATCAGTTAAAAATTATACTAGTATAGGAACGTCTTCATGCTCTAAAATCCATGACTTCAGTAACCCACGTATGTTCCTCCTGTGAATTGTGATTTAAGCCCTATATATTTCTGCTGGTTGTCATTAACTATATTAAGTACCAGTATTGCATTTCTGGAGATATCTTGCTATTATGGTTACTGTGTTTCATAAATATCATAACTGAATTGGATTGTTAACTGTTTTCCACCCTTGTTAGCTTGTACATCATTTCCATTTCCTTGAAAGTTACTCATCAGTGAGGGAAATTTTTGGTCAGTAACAGCTTAAATCTTCTGAGTCCAGTTAAATTTTCTGAAGCTTGGTGTCTTCAGAAAAACGGAGTTACTTTCAACATCTGAGAAGCAACCAAGTAATAGCAATAAGTTCAGTTGTTTTAGTGCTTTTAGACTCTCTGGACCAAAAACTTGGAAGGAGGAGGTTTATGCCTGCTACTGGTGTTTTGTTAGATAGCCTATATTTTTTTTGTCATGCGTGTGTGTGTGCGTGTGTGTGTGTGTGTGTGTGTGTGTGTGAAGATGCTCTCCCCTTGAACTTCTTTGATCCTTTCCCTAATTCAGCCATAGGGGTCCCCAACTCCAGTTCAATGGTTGGGTGTAAGTGTCTGTTTCTGTCTTGGTGAGCTGATGGTAATGCTTCTCAGAGGATAACCATGCCAGCCTCTTTTCTATAAGCACATCATAGTAAGCACTCCAGTAATAGTGCCAGGTCTTGGTGCTCCATCCTCCATAAGATGTATCCCAATCTCTTCTCCATTTTTGTTCCTGCACTTCTTTTAGACAGAAACAGTTCTAGGTCAGAAATTTTGACTGTGGGTTAATAACCCTGTCTCTCCTCTTCAGGCCCTGCCTGGAGTTAGACAATTAGAGTTTTCTCTCCCCACTGTTGAGCGCTTTGGTTAAGGTTACCCCAACTGAGTCCTTAGATTCTTTCACCTCCCAAGTCTTTGGTATTTTGTAGATGGTCCTGCCCACCTCCCACCTTCCCACCCTCTGATGATGCTTATCTCCATTCACTCTCCTGGCCCTCCAGGCTTCTCTCGTGTCCCCACCTCATACCTGATCTTTTCCCCTTTTCTCCTCCCCTTTCCCTCTCCCACCCAAATGTCTCCCTCCCTTTGCCTCCCCTGAGTAATTATTTCCATCATCTTTCTAAGTGAACTTGAAGCATCCTCATTTGTGTCTTTCTGCTTGTTACACTTCGTAAAGTCTGTGGATTGTATCCTGGGTATTCTGTACTTTTTGGCAAATATCCACTTATTAGTGAGTACATACCACGTATGTCCTTTCAGGTCTAAGTTACCACACTCAGGATGATATATTCTCATTTCATCCCTTTGCCTGCAAAAATCATGATATCTTTGTTTTTAATAGCTGAATAGTATTATATTGTGTAAATGAACCACAATTTCTGTATCCACTCTTCAGTTGAGGGATATCTAGATTGTTTCCTGCTTTTCACTATTACAAATAAGTCTGTTATGAACATTCATAGCAAACTTATTTGTTTTCTTTCATCTTAATGCAATACAATCTTCTATTTTCTTCACATATTAACAAGAATAGTATTTTTCACCTTTAGTTGATAAGGCTTTTGAACTACCAAAAAGTCATTCTATCAATATTAATAATAATACCAAAAATGAATGCTTACTTTTTAGGCTGTAATTTTAATACTCTCTCTCTTTCTCTGTCTTTTACTTTCTCTCTCTCTGTATGTCTCTGTCTCTCTTTCTCTGTGTTTGTCTCTGTCCCATTATCTCTGTCTCTGTCTCTTTCTGTGTCTCACCATATCTCTCCTATCTCTCTGACCTCCTTCCCTCTTGCATCTCTGGTTTTGAGATAGAGTCTTCATGGATTATCTCAGACTAGCTTAGATGGAGCAATGCTCAAGTCTAGCTATAGGAATGTTGTCATACAGTTGTGAACCACCATATCAGATTCTTTTTCTTTTATTAAATTGATAAAAACATCTATATCAAAATATATGTATAGTTTGTTTAAGAGTGCTTAAAGTTTTCACCTAAATTGATTAACAGTTGAACTAATTTAAACAGAGAAATTCAACTGTCTTTATTTAAAAATACTATTTTTTCTAAATTTCTTCATTGATAAATATGAGAACCAGCACAATGAACTTATGAAATCAAAATGAGCACAATCAAAATATGGTGAGGTGGAAAAATTTAAACAGAAAATGTATAAATAATATAAAAATCAGAAGAGCAGTTTAGGAAGGTAATCACAACATGTAATAATATAATATTATATGCCAGAAGTTAAATTATGCATATATAAAGTAATTCCTCAAAATATTATAATAAAACTGATCTGGTTAGTTATCCAAATAGTAATGCTGGCTATTTAGTTCACAGTCAGAGGAACCTAGGGATGAAGCAGAGTGCTTGCTGGCATCTTTGAGTCATTGAACAAAGTTGTATCATACAAAGAATGCAAATGAAATAAGTAAAGTTATATATACCTTTGTAAATATACAAATTGTCATTTTTCAAACCTGTTATTCTTGCTGGGCTTAGTTCAGTTAACTACTTTACCAGTATCATATTAAGAAATATAAAAGCAAACTTTCATGTTAAAAGGAAAATTGGTTGTTTATACTAATACTATTGCTCTAAGTTATTTTCCTTTCTTCATTAGGATTTATAATTACTTTTTTTGGATGTAAAGAGTGATTATATTATTATTTAGATGTAATACATGATTAAATAACCTATACAAAGCAGCAGAACATGGCACCAGAAAGATTAATTTAACACTAGTATTATAAAGAAAAATTTTACCACCGCCATCAAGGCCCTGGCTTGAGGCAGACCTTGTTTCTATCTGTGAAGTATTTCTTTGTAGAACAACTCTATAGTTTCCTTCCTAACCTTGGTTTTATCTTTTCAGATTTGGATTTATTCTTCATAAAGATGAATCTGCACTACACAAAATTGATCTTGAAACTATGTCCTACATCAAAACAATTAACCTGAAGGACTCAAAGTGCATTCCTCTGTCCTTGGCATACACCCATCTGGGAGGATACTACTTCATTAGCTGCAAGCCTGACATCACCGGAGCCATTCCACCACAGCTTGTGGTAGACAGTGTGACTGACTCTATCATTGGCTTCAATAGTGATGTGACAGGCACTCCGTATGTCTCTCCAGATGGACACTATCTTGTGAGTGTTAATGACGTGAAAGGTCTTGTCAGAGTCCAATATATTACTATCCGAGGAGAAATTCTAGATGCTTTTGACATCCATACCAACCTGCACATATCTGACCTGGCCTTCCAGCCATCCTTCACAGAAGCCCACCAGTACAACATCTATGGCAGCTCAAGCCAACAAACAGATGTACTCTTTGTGGAGCTTTCCTCTGGGAAGGTCAAGATGATCAAAAGCCTCAAAGAACCCCTCAAGACAGAAGACTGGCCTTGGAGCCAGAAAAACAGGCATATCCAAGGCAGTGGCCTGTTTGGACAGTACCTGATGACACCCTCCAAAGATTCTCTCTTCATCCTGGATGGTCGCCTTAATAAGTTAAACTGTGAGATCACAGAGGTTCAGAAAGGAAATACAGTTGTTTGGGTTGGTGATGCCTAAGGAGCCCTATTACCTAATTATAAAGAAGAGTTTTACAGTACATTGCACTTGATCCATTAAATTACAACTTAACTTTTCCAAATTTATATTCTAGTCAAAACCCCCTATGTTTGTTCAAATAAGATAGATTTTTTTTACAATGATATTGGCTGCTTAGAAACATTTCATAAAATATTTAATTAGAAATTACAGCACTTGTAAGAATCAAACATGTAGCTATATTTTAAACCAATGAAAGGAATTTAAAATTCTTTAAAAAAAAAAATACACTGCAGGGAATTTCAGATGACCTAAGCATCATGTCATTCTTTAAGGTATTTTTTTTCCTCTGTCATTTTGCTATGCTTAAATCAGAAATAAAAGGTCGTGTCAAACCTTAAAATTCTTAATTCAAAGTACTCTGTTTAAAAGTACTCTGTCCCGTCCACTGTTTAAAATCTTTTGTGCCTTGAAGGAAATGTCATGGGAGAAAAAAGGAAGGCTAAACTCTGCATATTGGACAACCTCATAGCAATGAATCTACTGTCATTAAGAAATGTTTATATCTTGCGCCAAATCCTGCCTTCAGGCATTTGTTTGACCTTCAATGAAATGTCATGTTAAAAGGCATAATTTGGCCTCGGGCTGTATACAAATGAGAAGCTATCCAACATTCACTGTACTATGTGCATTGTGCTATAGAAAACAGACAGGAAGGGAGACAAATATGTGCAGTAAAAAATGTTTGCAATGTATTGTGTACACATTTTGCTTTCATTCACTAGAGTGCATTCTATCATTGGTGTATGATTATCTGGGAATTGAACTGCTTACAGGAGGCTTCCTTCTTTAGTATCAGGATTCTTTTATGTAGCCTAGTGTTACATAAGTCAGGAACTTTCTCAGTTCTGGAAAAGGAGCATGACTGTGTCTGCACAGGAAGAACCATTTGCAGGGAAATTGACAGTGAGACAAAGCTGGAATTACTTTCTGTAGCGCAGTGGCCTACATCCTCTTCAGACACCATTCACTTGGTTGGTCCAAAGAAGATGAATGGGTTTTACCAGGAAAAAGTAAGATGAGCCCACAGTGGTGGCAAATGGAAAGGGAACTCCGCTGCTTTTGCTATTTAGATGTATCTAGTAAATAAGCCCATCCTTTATCAATGGCCAAGATGACTTCTACTCCTGCATATTCTAAAGCACCTTCTCTTTAACTGTGTGCTCTAGCTGTGACCCAATGGAGTCTCTTGAGATATAGTAGAGAAGTAAACATGACTGCCTTTATCCTTTTTCCTAAAGGAGAAAATAGAAAACCAGTAGAAATAGATTAATACCAATAAGTTTGGTTATTGGGATAGGAGAAAACAATCCAGGTGTAATGGAATAGCATAACATGGTTTGAGAATCTTTTCTACTTATTTTTCTTCTTATTGTTGCTAAAACTGGTAACGAGCGATTGAAGTAATGTCCATTTGCTGAAGGTAATCCAATAAGATCTTTTTTTAAATACAAATTTTATTCAAGTTTAAATTGTGTAAAACTGCATAGAAACTTGGAATTTTATAGTGTGCACTCTCTTTTGTGTATATAGCTCCATGGGCTGTGTGATAATAGATTTCTTCTTAGCTTAAGGAAACATTAAGAGAAATAGATTTAATAAAGAACAGAAATCAGCCTATACGTTTTTACTGATTGCGTCTGTTTTACTCTTTAGTAACTTCCTCCCCTGGGATCATGAATCATGCAGTGTCTTTGTGTTAATAGCTTGGTGTAAGTCTATCCTGTACACATACTTCTTTTAGAAGCTTTTACCATGTGGATGCTGTCTGTTGTCATTGCTTGATAAAAGAATAAACCTCTTATGTTTTATTGCTTGTGTGCTCAGAAATTATTTAGTGTTCATGATATTTTATGCCTCCATAGGCTTCAAAACCAATCTGGTACCCCATGTAATTGTAAAAGTAATGGTGTGACAGGGCATAGAAGAGAAGTGAAGGAAGGACAATCAAAGAAAGTTTCAACTCAT
The DNA here is from genome assembly GCF_008632895.1 of Mastomys coucha. NCBI lineage: Eukaryota > Metazoa > Chordata > Mammalia > Rodentia > Muridae > Mastomys > Mastomys coucha. Next base: position 26,031,184 of record NW_022196898.1, read on the forward strand.
CTTTTCATGAAATATCAATCTTCTTACATCTCTATGTCATCTGGAGCCCATCTGAGAAGACTACTCAGACACAGTTTATAGCCAATCAAAAGTCTTTATGCCAACTGACTGGGACTACACTCAGGTGTTGGGGAACCACATGTCTGTAGGCTTGAGTGTTTAAAGCAAGAGGCTCTTAATGACAATAACCACATCCTCTTATCTTGCTCTTGAGCTGCAGGGGCAGTTTTATGCAACAAGAAGTTTACCAGATCACAAGATAAGCCATTAGATTGAGTGGGAGGTTTGCACAAGCAGGGAAAGTAACAGAAGCCCAGTCCCTTTTAACCTCCTTGACTAGAGCTGGAGAAGTCAAATGCTAGTCAAACCTAGAAAGGCCTCAGCAAGTACCAGATATAGAAACCTCTGCATTGTCTTGTCCTGTTCGCCTTCAGCATTCAGTGTTTGTTCCAAAGCCTCTATCCCGTGTTATCTCTTTCTTTAGAATCTCTCATAGCTTAAAAAAAATTACGTCCTATCAGATTCTTAAAAGTAAAATTAAAAGCAATACTTCTCTCCCTGTATGTATAAATGATAGATACACAAATTTGCTGTTATTTTTCATTGTTGAGGAAACCAGCGCCTCAGGTTTGTTAGGCAAACGCTCTTTCTAACTGAGCTGTGCTCCCTGACTGAACAACTTTTTTTTTTTTTTCAAAAAAAAAAAAAAAGGCGGGGGAAACAGAATAGTTAATATCTGGACTTGGGAACTGAGCAAAAAGCTTACATCATATTTATGTTTCTTTCTCCAAAGACAGAGCAGAGATATCTGACCAATCATGAGCATCACTTTGCAGGTAGTGACTAACACTGTATTTCAAGTAGCTATCTCAATAGTTCTATGCAAAAACTGAAGGGGAAGTGAAATCAAGATAATCACTAAAAACCGGCCTCACAAAGAGTTTGCAGCATCAGAGAGTTGAAGTCAGGAGAAGAAAACAACAGATTTAGAGCTGTGAAAGGGAAGGATATGAACAACAGAGGGAAGGGGGCACTTAACATGTGAAGGCCCCCACTAAAGCCAGATGCAAGAAGTTGACAATCATTGGGAAGGCAACTTAGCTGTATTAAAAGGGGGGAGTGGCTTATTGTCAGATTCTAAGACATGGCACAGAACGAAAGCCCTATAAAGACTGGACCACAGTAGCGGCTCAGCAGTATGTTCAGGGCTGGCTTATAGTTATGTTTGTAAAGGACTTGCCACACAGACTCTCCAAGTATCCTACTGCCCTCCAAGACAGTTATTTCTCAAATTTGTGTGGATTGATGGTTAATGGGGAATGAGAGCTTAGTTTGACCTCTGGCCTCTATGTATAGTGGCTTCCACATACATGTACACACACACACACACACACACACACACACACATACACACACACACACACACACCACAATAATATTGTGTAAACATAAAGAAATCCTAGTGATAGCAGCACTCAACAGAGTCTGAAGGAAAGGCCACTCAGAGGCCACCCCAGCAGAGTCTGAAGGAAAGGCCACTCAGAGGCCACCCCAGAGTCTGAAGGAAAGGCCATTCAGAGGCCACCCTAGCAGAATCTGAAGGAAAGGCCACTCAGAGACCACCCCAGCTAGGGCTCCATCCCATCTGCCAACACTAAAACCTGACACTACTGCTGATGCCAAGAAATGCTTGCTGACAGGAGCCTAGTATGGCTGTTCTCTGAGAAGTTCTACCAGAACTTGACCAATACAGATACAGATACTCACAGACAACCATCAGACTGAGACCTGGGAACAAAATGGAAGAGCTAGGAGAAGGACTGAAGGAGATGAAGGGGTTTGCAATCCCATAGGAAGAACAATATCAACTAACTGGACTGCACAGAGGCTAAACAACAAAAGGGGATACATGGAGAGATCCATGGCTCCAGATACATATGTAGCAGAGAATAGCCTTATCTGGCATCAATGGGAGGGGAGGCCCTTGGTCCTGTGGAGTCTTGATGCCTCAGCATAGGGGGATGCTAGAGCAGTGAGGTGGGAGTGGGTGAGGAAGTAGAAAAGCAAACTCAGAGAGGCAAAGAGGAGGAGGAAGAGGGTGAATGAGATGGAGATTTTGTGGAGGAAAAACTGAGAATGGGGTATCATTTTAAATGTAAACAAATAAAATTATTAATCAAAAAGAAAGAGAAACCCTTATATTTTAACAGAGTAAAAATGTGATTGAAAAAAGAAATGAAAGTTACTAATTAGCTTAGAAATTTTAAGGTGGCCAGTTTGGGGTCTTTAGAATATGACAGTGAAACTGAGATACGCACTAATGTAAGCCTTGTTGAGGAGTCATATTTGATGTCAGATTAATAAGCATGGGTCATAAAAAGAGAGCGATGATAGGCTTTTCATGGGTCATCATCAAGATAACCTAGAAAGGTGTGAGGGAGAAGGAGAGTTAGGGAGAAGAATGTGGATTTGAATTAAAAAGAAACTGATGAGAGTACACAATGGTTAAACCAGATATGTGTCAGCATGCACAGCAAATCTGCTACTTCTAAGACTCATACCTATCTAGATAATTACATATGTATGAGGCTGACAAACTGTAAAATCCCAAAATTCAGTTCTGAACTTTATCCCTGGCACGTGTACTTTCAGACATTCTTTGAAGAGTTTTTTCTATGAAATAAGTTAATTCAATTCAATTTTATATTATTCACTAATTACATTTTTACAGAGTGAACAATGTGTTTAATTATATCTGACAAGTTGTATTATTACATAAGTTTTTTAAATAGAAAAGTGTTCAAGTTCATAAATAACTAATATATTAGAGAATGAGATGAAACCTAAAGTCACAGTTTTAAGAGTTCATACAGGTCTAATGTCACAGGTCAGGACAATTTTTTTCCCATAAGACATTAATACAGGAAGACTAAGGAAAGTCGGACTTCCTCAAAGTCTATTTTCATGTTTCTTCCAATCTCAGTATCTTCTGTCAAGCTCAATAGAGAGATAGTCTAAATAGAGAGATTGCTGGAATGCTCAGCTATATGTGAAGTCATGGTGAACCTTCTGCTCTTTTAGGAAAACTAAATACTAAGCACAAGAGTCAGAGGTAGCTACATATGCAGGTGGGGCCATGAGTCCCTCCATGTGTACTCTTTGGTTGGTGGTTGAGACCCTGGGAGCTCCGAGGGTACTGGTTAGTTCATATTGTTGTTCATCCTATGGGGCTGCAAACCCCTTCAGCTCCTTGGGTCCTTTCTCTAGCTCTTTCATTGGGGACCCTGTGCTCAGCCCCAGCTGCATATGTAGCAGAGGATGGCCTATTCGGTCATTAATGGAAGGAGTGGCCCTTGGTTCTGTGAAGGTTCTATGCCCCAGTGTAGGAGGATACCCGGGCCAAGATGCAGGAGAGGGTGGGTTGGTGAGCAGGGGGAAGAGGAGGGAATAGTTTTTATTTTCCAGAGGGGAAACTTGGAAAGGTGATATTATTTGAAATGTAAATAAAGAATATATCTAATAAAAAATAAAGTCAGAGGTAGCAAGTGTTGGAGTTGTTGGCATCACTGAAGGCAGTGAGTGTCCTTGGGAGCTTCTAGCTTTAGCCATCACCTACCAAGTGAACAAGAATCCTTGACTAGAATGTGAAAAAGATTTTTGGATGAACCAGCGTAAAGAAAAGTTAGCAAGTTTATTATTTACACAGACACATCTAAGAAAAGAGTAGGGTAAATGCCTGAAGCATGAGTGTGGGCCATTCCAGAGTGGCACTTAGTGTCTTTCCAATGGCTCTATGGGCTGGAGAGATGGATCAGCTATTAAAGCCTAGGCTCACAACCAAACCTATAATGGCTCTGTGAATGATATCATACTTTCTAGGTTACCTTCCTCAAGGGAAGAAATTTGCAAACAAGTCTGAAAGAGCAAGTGGAGTGGAAAATTTAAGAAAATTAAATGTTAAAAATACATGAGATGGCTTACAGAATTTTCTTTTGTAAATGAAATTGTAAGGTGGTTTTGATGAGGGTGTATTATTTAGAACTAGGGATGAGCACTGAGTGCTAATATGATAAAATTAAAGGTTACAAACTTTTTTGCCCCTACATAAGCACAGTAGATGTGTTTTAATATTCTTATTTGAGATGTCTTCCAGGTAACATTTTTTTCCTGTAGGCTTTAACAACTAAACAAGACAACTAAGGGATGCTCCCACACAGAAAAACTTACCTAGTACTGTGGCTACCTTGAGGTGGGACCCAGAACTCAAGGCTTGTCAGGAATGCAGAGAAGCCTGGAGGATTGGTGTGGATAAAGAGTTAGGAGGGACTGCTTGGTTCCTGGCCACAAGGCAGCCCCTGCCCTCACACAGAAGCCCCTACTCTGTGAGTCCTATAGCATCAGTCAGTCACTCTGTGCCATGAGCCACCTTGTCTCAGTCGAGGCCTAACCTTGTAAATTTCAGATGGCCATCTTTTATAGTTCTCTTCTTGAATGCCTAAGGAGCCCTTAGAGATAAAGGAGGGTTGGGGTGGAAGTTAAATAAGTTTGGGCTCTGGATGACGGTCTAAATAAGAGCTGAGCTGTGGGGATGAGAAGGGTTGGGATGGAACTCTGAGAGGTAAAGCGCTAGAGAGAGACTGAAGAAATGATTGGGAAGGAAGAACAATGTTGGGGAATATTCTTCAGATGGGGGGGCAGGTAAGTTAGGCTGATGGGCAGGAACAAAGGAGATTTTAGTCTCATGGGGAGTAAAGGGGATGGTACTACCTAATTTTCAAAAAAGAATTCTGTCTTCTGGGGCAGAGGTTTCTCTTTAAAAAAAAAAAAATCAATGACAAGTGAGTGGACTTTCAGCCAGCACAAGGAATCCCAGTCATCAGTCACTGGGGTGCCTTGTCCAAGGCACAAGAACCAGTACAAGTACTAGGATCCCAATAATGACACTTGAACAAGAATGCTTTCTTAACATTTCATATTCACATTCAACTAGGATCTGTATCAGTGGTCAAGGCCATAAAATCCACAGCAGGGCTTGATGAGTCTGGAGAAGACAAGGAGGATGAGAATGAGGATTGAGCCTTGATTTTAGGGAGTGGGGAAAGAAACCAGAGGTTTTTTTTAGGGTCCAAATGTGACAGGGCAGCGAGTGAGTTAACAGAAGAAACTAGAAACTAGCTTCTTAGAAATTGGATCAGTTTTATGAGCACAAATCCTGAGCTAGGTCGGGGGCAGGTAGGAACTAATGCTAACCATTGATCGATGCAAAGGATCTGATCACAGTACCCTGGGATTCACTATATCTTAAGGCCGACCACTCATTCAGTAGATAACTCTAGGGAACTTGCAGATCATCAATCCACTTCACAGGAGAGCCAACCAACTTTAAGAAAAGTGAGGCAAGTGAAACACAATAGTACTATCCAAACCTTAGGAAAAGTTATTCAGTACACATCAAAGAGATTTTAGTGTGGGTTCAGTGGTCCACATGTCAGAAGAATGTGTAAATGGTTCAGCAAGTAGAGGATTTATAGGACCAGCTCCAATGGAATAACAATGAAAAGAAGATGAACCCACGTAAAACCTGTCCCAAATCTCGTTTTGAGAGAGTGGACAGGGTTTGGAGTCAGATGAGACACAGATTGGTATAACTGGAAATTTTTGCTTTCCAAGGGAGAGGGTAAACCTGGAAAAAAGACAAATAACATAGAAAACACACAGAACAAATAACACATGACAGCAACAATGAGAGCAGAGAGTGTAAGGAGTGTTCGGGCAGCAGAGGGGCAGCGAGGTTGTGGTGCAGAGAACAAGAGTTCAGAGCAATTAGAACAATGTGGGTCTGTGTGTCATCTGCCACTGGGGTGCAGGGACACCACTAGAAAGACTAAACACAGAGGCACTTAGCTACATTCCTTCCCAGCTGCCACTGGGGTGCCAGCTTGTGGCACATAGACACTCTCTCAGAATAGGAGAAATACAGCCTATGTAACACTGGGTGAGAAACAGCCCGGACCTAGGGTGTGGCTCTCTAACTCACGGACACCTAGATGCTGCTTGGAACTGCAAAAGTTGAGAATGGGGGTCTGAGGGCCTGACATGAGCCAGGGGCAGGAGAGGGAAATTCAGCTTAGCTCAGAGAGTGTCCAGAGAATGGAGGGGCCTTTAGCCAGTACTCCATAGCAATTCTTGAGGAAAGAGACCATCCTTTGCTTGTCCAAACTATTTATTCATGGTAGAAAAGATGCATAAGACTTACTCAGGGTGGACCAGAGATTAAAAACCTTTTATAGGAAGGAATATCCTGGAAGGGAAGGTGATTGGCTAAAGCCTCGGTCAACTAGATACATCTTTAGCATGGAGAATTCTGGGCATTATGCTACCTGACCTGTTGTTATTGTTCTCTTAATGGAGTGTCATTGTCACGTGCTCCAGGAGAGGAATCTGGTCTGGGGGTGATTTAAAGGCCTTTTGTTCTCAAATATGAGAATTGCTGGGGTTTCTTAATAAGTTTGACCTGTCATGACAGTACACAGAACAACTAAACTATAAGCTAGTACTAAGAACATGGTACTGCAAAGACCTAGAGAAGCAAGAGCAGGGAAGCAGTCCAACGCTGCTTCTCTAAGAGCCATCCAAAAGAGGAGCACAGAACAAGACAAAAACATAGTAACAAACTCACAATGTAACTCTGTGCAGAGCTCCCAAAGTGTGCATCAATCAATCACACAGTTGGCAGACCATTCATCCAGACTAAAAGCAAAACCAAATCAGAATCAGGAAACCAGGGTCTCTGCATTTGCTATCCCAACTTAGTGTAGAGGATGAGGAAAGGCTCCTGGCCATGGCCCAAACCTTCCCTAACAAGGCTCCTAAAGGTTTCTCCTATTCATCTCTAAGGTCTGGCCTACCTCCCCAAAGAAGGAAGCTCAGAGGCATATCCTCCTCCTCCTCGTCCTCCTCCTCTTTCTCTTCCTCCTTATCCTCCTCCTCTTCCTCCTCCTCCTCCTCCTCCTCTTCTTCCTCCTCCTCCTCTTCTTTCCCTTCCTCTTCTTCTCCTCCTCCTCCTCCTCCTCCTCCTCCTCCTCTTCTTCCTCCTCCTCCTGTTCTTTCCCTTCCTCTTCTTCTCCTCCTCCTCCTCCTCCTCCTCCTCCTCTTTCCTCCCGCCTCCAAGGGAATTCACAAAGATTTCTCCCCAAGAAGAAGTTCCACTCAGAGGTCTATCCATCTTAATGCCTTCAAATGCCTCAACCAGTCTGATTTGCCTTCTTAACCAGAACTGAATTCAGTGTACAGATATCCCTCTTAAGATTGTTAGAAGAACCTATTCATTTTGGTGTCTGGAAACACAATATTTATTCTGGACTTTTAGGGACTCAGAGGCACTCAGAAACTTTCACCAAGGGTTGCCCCCTCTGCAATTTCTCCATATCCTGAATGGTCCAGAGCTTGGCTGAGGCCAAGGTAACAGGAGAAATCCTGATGGAGGCACCAATGACTTAATCCATATGAGGAAGTCACTGATCACATGTTATTTGTATTGAGTCTTCTATCAAGCCGATTAAAAGTAGATTTATGCCTGGGGAGACTTTTGGTGCCAAGACAAAAATGGTAAGGTTTTAAAAGTAAAACCTTGTGATTACATCATACCTAGTGCAGACTGTGAAGTCTTTACAATGTAACTTCGGATCTTATGAAACAATATACCAAAACAATCTAGAGGAAGAGAACTGTTTTTATACTGCAGGACCTTTTCTCAGTAGAGAAGGAGAGCCCTTTGGTGTAAAGCACTTTGTCAAAAGAAGAGATAAGATATCTGCTTATGGGCAAATGTGGCTCCCAAGGGAGTGCTACAGGGTTAGGGCAATATGACATCTCTTAAGCTATTTCAGTACGATGTTAACTTTACATTACTTATCAGATTTGGTTTTGGCAAAGAAAGTAACTTTGTTTTGGTTCATTGTATGAAGCCCCACCATATACTATGGAGGTATATTATTATATCAACTGAACTAGGTTTTAATTCATACAAATTCAGGAAGGAGAACATAGTTGTTAAATCAGATGATGAAACTTTAATATTTATATGTACATCATTGGTGTTTTGGAATAGCTGTTATTTTAAGAACCATAATATAAATTTACATAATTTGTATTAAGTTATAAGATCTTAGTTTACAGACTGACTTCAGATCTCAGCATTTCATACCTACTTCCTATAAAAGTAAATAAAATTATAAACTAACAGAAACATAAAGTCTCTCTCTTCGTACATGGGAGGAGAGCAATTTAATAGTAAACTATAGCAAAGAAATACATACATATATTCTTATAAATGTATACCTCTATAGTTACTTCCCAGTTATTTTCAAAATGCTAATGCATATTTTATATTGATAATAAACAAATTCAACTCAGAAGAACAATCCAGAAAAATATTCATATCAATACCCTAAAATATTAAAATTCTAATCCCTTAAGTAAGTAATATAAATATAGAAACAAATAGGCATGTACTTTAAAACAAATATTAACAAATGGCATTTTAGAGTAATCACTTTGAGACATGTAAAATGTCCTGAGCTTGGTACTTGCTATAAAAATGGAAACAATAAGCTGCAGATAACAAAGTGTCTCACATTATTCAGAATGCAGAGTAGAATTGTCTCTTTGTGATTGCAAAGAATGTGTCTCCTTCCTCCATACAAAATAGAACTGATTCCACAAAGCCAGAAAACTATCTGAGAGGTTGGCTTGAAAGATCACCAGAAAAGTAATATCCAATGAGGACAACAAAATACACAGGCCTTGAGACAAATGGAAAAAAGGAAATGCTTGTAGGAATTTTGCAACTTTCAGAAGACCGTGGTTGGGCTGGTTCATCCATTTGGAAAGGCTCATGTCTTGGACCTGTGGAATTTGTTTTCACTAAATACACACAGGAAGATCAGAGGCATTCTGAGACTAAGACAACTATCTTTGTTTTATCAAAATGTGTTTAGGAAAATAGGCCTCATAACCTGAACCAGTTCCTCTGTCCAAAGGAGCAACAGTATGCTATTAAAATCTCTGGGGATCCATATGTGCTGTGCCCTGTTTAGTCTAAAGAACATTGATTGCTTGATGTTGTCTATCACCTTTGGCTTTTACATATTTCTGCCTTCTCTAAATACCTTGGGAAACAGACAGGTCTCTCCAACATCAACCTGCTCTGCTAGGGTAATTTGGGAGTCTTAGGACTTGAATTACTTCTATTGCTGTTTTCCATGGCTGTTTCTGGACCCTGGCTTGACCTCTGGTTTGTGGTATTGCTACAGTCACCTACCATCTTCCTCTAAACTGATTGCTACCAAAATTTCAATTTCTTTTGAAGCAAAAAGGCTTTATCTGCTCTTCACTTCATGTGGTTCCTCTCACCATGCTGCCAAATAACGGACACATATTTAGAGCTGTAGCTATAAGGTCTACTCTGAAAGTGAAAGTTCCTTTTTATGACAAGGACATTGGATGATAAACATTGTCTATTGTCCTTTGGGGCTTCCATCTCTGAACCTGAAACCTTAAAATTGGAATTAAATTATATAGCGTCTAACCAGTTCCTCAGGAACAACCTCACATGAGGCGCATGTCTCTCTCCTGGAGCAACTTTCCTTTCCCTTCCTTTTTTTTTCTTTTTTGAAATTTAACTTTTAAATATGTGTGTGTGTGTGTGTGTGTGTGTGTGTGTGTGTGTGTGCATTTTTGTGTATGTACAGCACACACATTCCCAATAGCAGGTGAAGTAGAAGAAGGATGTTGGATCTCTTGCAACCGAAGTTATAGATGGGTCCTAGGAAAGCAACCCCACTTTTCTAGGGGTATAGTCAGTGCCCTTAACTGCTGAACTATCCTAAGCTTTGCTTTTCTTTGCCTTTTTTTTCTTTTGTAGGCTCTGTAATGCCAGGTCCGGGCTTAAGTTGTCTTGTTTCTTCTAACTTGAACATACATGCATGAGCTAGCTACCTTTGTGATTTTTTTTAACCTTCTTTAAAAACTAACTTGCCAGCAAGAATTATTTTCTGCTCCATGTAAAAGTAGCAGGATTTTGAAATTTCAAAATAAAATATAGCTATCCAAGTTTGCTGAGAATGTGTTTTCTTAGATTTAGAGGCATTTAAGTGTCTACATAGTTGAAATTTTGGCTTACTACGTCATTATACCATTTCTCTTACACATAATTTAACTTAATGGTACGTGAGTTTTGTGTGTTTGCTATACTGCACTCAGAACATATCTTAGCAGGAACACATCAGACAGTCAATAAACATACATGAAATGACTGAATATTTGGATTTATCTTTTTCATTATTCTCTGTGTTTAACATTTTGTAATCAAGAAACTGAGTCTAGAGCGATTAAAGAACTAGGTAAAATTATCCTGCTAAAGAAACATAGCAATAATATTAACTGATATACTCATAGATCAGAAAATCACTTACCCCTCATCAGAGTTTTTCTTACAGTAGATAGAAATTAACACAGAGACCTACAACTGTACAATGTACAGAGAATAAGATATTTTTGGAACACTCAGCCATAAGTGATATATCTTTATCAAACCTGTCCCCTCAAGATTCAGGAATTTATATTGAATAGATGGTAGAAAGATTGCAAGAGCCAAAATTGGTGTATGACTCCAAGGAAATAGTATTTTCCAGACACAATAGGGGTGATGCACATACAAAATCACAATGTCTATGAAAGCCAGCACAAGACCTGTACAGGTTTAAAGCAGACACATTCTCCATAGATTCTAATACCAGAATTTTGTCTGGCTTAAGTGACTTAAATGTAGATAGCTATATTTTGGGAATTTCAAAAGGAAATGCTAGTTTTTCATGGGGCAGAAATAAATTCTTGCTGGCAAGTGAATTTCTAAAGAAGATGAAAAAAATCACAAAGATAGCTGAGGCATGTATATCCCAGACTGGAGAAATAGGAAGTGATGTCTAGAGCTAATATTACAAAACCTTCAAAACCAAAACAAAACAAATCAAGAAACTAATAGTAGGGGTGGGTTCATCAGGTAAGAGCACAGAGAAGGGGAACTGGAGAGAAAAATCTTACTCCTAACCAAGAAGCTTTGTGATATCAGTACTACTAAGGAAAGGAAATACAAGTTTTCTACAATGAAGCACCACTGAATATATCAAACACACTCCAGAGGTGATCCATGTCCAGTTACAGTTGGGCAACCCAAAATAGACTTTATAGGCTACTTTTTGTTATTTTTGTTGTACATTTTGACTTATTTTATTTTGTTAGGGTATTTTCTGTATTACTGAAGTGTTTTGGTTTTTGTTTGTTTTTGCTTTGTTTTTCTGTCTTTTTAAAAAAATTTCATTTTGGGCTTTCTGCTCACTAGTATCCTTGTGAGTGTGTGTGTGTGTGTGTGTGTGTGTGTGTGTGTGTGTGTTTGTATGTATCTATGCACCCTTGAGAGAACAATAGAACAAAATAACATTAAGATGGCTGGGTTAAGAAATGGGGGAGAATCTAAAAGGATTTAGAGGAGAAGCAATAAAAGCATAACATATGAAACAAATACTAGAAAAATTTTAAAATTTATTAACTAAGGTCTGTGGACCTTAGTGTGATTGTCTTTTACTTTACAGCTAAGATCCATTTCTAAGTGAGTATATGCTATGTTTATTTTTCTAGGTCTGGGTTACCTCAGTCTGTATGATTTTTTTCTAGTTCTATCTAACTTCTGGGAATTTCATGATGTCATTGTTTTTAACTGCTGAGTAAGAAAGCTAAATCCATTGAAGTCTATATAACTCTAGGAAAGTCTCTAAATGTCCTAAGCTTTCTTTTTAGCTTCTGTAGTCCAGCTTATGGGTAATTATTCTTATTAATTTAGGTATGTCAATTCAGAAACTCAGAGCATTTGTTTGCTTGTTTGTTTTTTCTGTTTTTGTACTTAAAAGCTCCTCTTGAGAAATGCTTGGGGCCACACTGTAATCCTGAGCACATTGTATAGCTACAGGCTGCCTAATAAAAACTTACTAATTGTTTACTAAAGAAGAAATAAAATAAATAAAAATAAAAGAATATTTCAAGTCATTTTGATGAAACACAAACCTTGATTCTTAACTATGGTATACAAAAACAGCAATAACTGGGCAGAGATGATAGGAAGGTGGAACTTAGTGTTAAGTGAGAAGTATTGAGAGAGATCATGAGTGAGGAGAGAGAGGAGAGAAGGGAGAGAGAGGAGCAGGTCACTATCAGATTGGATGAACCAAGTACATGTGGCCAAGGAGAGTTCACCCTGAAGACAGGAAAGATCTTGGGTTCAATTTAGACATTCATAATATTAAGATAGTGACAGGCTGATGGAGCAGAGCAGCTCAGGAGACATCAGCTTGGCAAGTGGCAGACATTTGTATGGGACTTAACAGATTGAAGACTAATAAATCAGAAAAAATATTCAAGTCAGCTGAAAAAAAAAACAATTGGGGTTGGGGTCTGAATGAACAACATCAGCTTATTTAAAAAGTAGAGGTTCATGAAAGAAAATGTAAGTTAAGAATACTAGTTTTTATGACAACTCAAGTTTGCTGGTGTTTTCTTCTAGAGAGAGGATCTCTCAAAAAAGTGAGTAAGCCTTCTCATCCATCAGAATAGTGTCCAGACACTTAGTCTAAGAGAAGCAGGTCACATATAAAAGAACTCCACCATTAGCTAAATATCAGACACCTGGAAACTTAGTGTGATAAAAATCACAATGTCACTTTTCAAAGCAATGAAGGCTTTATTTTGCACAGTGAAGCAAAGGCTGGCTGATAGATCCATGCAATGCACACACAACAAAGTAAATCCCAAGCCAACTACTGTTACCACTGAGAATCAGATGAAGAGGCAGCTGAAAAGACCACTCCTAGTATCAGAATGGAGTGCAAAGATAAGCCTCAAAAGCTACCCTTGCAGAGGGGCTAGAATTCAATTTGGACTGACTATAGAACAATTTACCCCCCAGAGTACTGTTACAATACCAAAAGGAGGCAGCAATCAGTGTAGCTTAACAGCTGGACATCATACCTACCAGCAAAGATAGCTAAACAGAACATTTTTGTAGAGGAATAACCAAAAAGACCCCTGCTAGCTAATCTCATTCTATAGTAACTATGAAAATGTCAAGGCTGCTCCCACTGAGTCCTGATGTTGAAAGCTTTATGGTTTGCAGGGGCTATATCTCACCAGTAAAGTCCTGCTAAATCTTTATACACAAATAAACAACCATTAGGATACTCGGTTGGATTTGGGATTTGCCACATTGTAATATAATATGCTTTATTTTAAAACAGAGAAAAATAATGAAAATGCAAAGGAAAATAAAAATTGTAAAAGGTTAAAATAAGCAGTCAAAGTACTATGTCAGGGACCAGGAAAGAGACAAGAAGCTCTCCAAAGAGGCACTGCACATATGTCTCTGAAGCTGAAGCAAGAGACATATAATATAGCAACATCTTTCCAAAAGGAGGCATCCCTAACAAAAGATGGATGTAAAAAGGAACATGAATTGAAACTTGAAATGAAAAGTTGAACAACTGGGAGAAATAATTCATTAGAAGATATTTGAATTGGCAGAAGACAGTACTTGTACATTTAAGGACATGTAACATGCTTGTAAAACAAGGTGAGCATTCAACACATGAATGGGATTCCTAGGAAGGTTATGTCAGCAAAGGTTTGATGACTTCAGTCTATATAAATACTGAGATGCCTGTTTGCACACAGAAGAGCAGGACCAGGAAGATGACTTCTTGGATAAAATGCTGTCTATTCAAGTCAAAAGGCCAGTATTTGGATCCTTAGCATCCACATAAATATTGGACAGACACGTCACCTCTCTTGTAATACTGTCTTTGGGAAGCAGAAACCAATGATCTTTAGAACATGTTCATTAGCTAGATTTGCTTAATGAACAAACCTAGCCAGTTTAACCAGAGTGTCTGCCTCAATAAAAATTAAGATTAAATAAAGAGGATGTATGATATAAACTTCTGGTCTTCACATACTTGCAAGAATGATGATCCATACATAAACATGCATATTTACACATGCATACCACACACATACCTGTGGTTACTCCAAAATCCAATGACAGAAAAATCAGCCACAGAAGAAACCTGAGGCTTCAGTTATAAATAGGACATCCCAACAAACAAATGCTAAATATGTCATTGCAAACAGTGAAGGCCCAGACCGAAGGGAGTAGATATTTCAAATCTCTGAAAAACTTAATTGAAAACAATTTTATTCATGAGAGAAAAAACCTTTACACCTGAAGAAAATGAAGATATACTGCGAGCAACAATGAATACATTGCTTGTAGATGTAATGAGGAAAAATGCTGAATCTTCCATTTGATCCCAAACTCTGTATCAGAACACTTTCGGGGTTCCCCTTTCTCTTTGCTCTCATATCTACTATATCACAGAGATCTTAGCCATCAATACTTCTTCCCACAAAGCAACACGTTATCCCAGCCCCCAAGTCAGCTGGCATTCACTGGGAACATGATAACATTTTTTTTTTCACAAAATATACAGGATATCTAGGACACTAGATATGTGAAAAAAAAATGTTATCATGTTCCCATGTTACTATGTCCAGTTTCCTGAGGAACTACTAAACTGATTTCCAGAATGGTAGTTCCTGAGGAACTACTAAACTGATTTCTAGAATGGTTGCAATCCAGCTTGCAATCCCACTGGCAATGAAGGAGTGTTCCTCTTTCCCCACAACCTAGCCAACATCTGCTGTCACCTGAGTTTTGGATCTTAGCCATTCTGACTGGTGTAAGGTAGAATCTCAGGGTTGTTTTGATTTGCATTTCCCTGATGACTAAAGATGTTGAACATTTCTTTAGGTGCCTCTCAGCCATTCGGAATTCCTCAGTTGAGAATTCTTTGTTTAGCTCTGTACCCCATTTTTAATAGGGTTATTTGGTTCTCTGGAGTCTAATTTCTTGAGTTCTTTATATATATTGGATACTAGTCCTCTATTGGATATAGGATTGGTAATTATCTTTTCCCAATCTGGGGTATTAGATTTTAAGACAATAACCAAACTACAATTCATAGAACCACAGGTGGTAAGCGAAAAGTAGGAAACTAGTAGGGGCAGATAGATCTCCCTAGGAAAGTAATATAGAATAGATAGTTATAAATGTATTGACAGGAATGACTGTAATCTGAGAATCTAGTACAGAGGGAGAGTGAAGGTGAGGATAAGAGAGGGATAATGGGGAATCTCAGATAAAATTAAGGACCATTGGAAGGGTAGTATAGAGAACTGTTACTGTAGGAGAATTCTAATGGTCCTATTACTGAAGACAAAAACCTACGAAATTCATTGAGATTTTTGAATAGAGAATTCATAGAGAAGACAAGCTGGTGCCTCCAAAGAGCCATCATGCCTACAGGCTAGAGTCTTTGGGATAGTAAGGTACTCTGCAGGCTCCCAATAAAGAAACAAATACTGACTCAGCTATAAACTCTTGGATGGCCAATTGTATCCTGACTGCAAGATATACTAGTGCAATGGTGGCACAAAGCTTATGAGAGTAACCATCTAATATATTATTTGACTTAAGGTTGAATCCATGAGATAGAACATGGGTATACATATCCAGTACGGTTTGAGGGAACAAGAACCTGTTTCTCCAGAAAACCTGTTTCTCTAGCCTAGGGACCTAGGAGAAAACCAAATACTACTCTTCTACTAAAAGATCTTAGGAATAAAATAACTCCTAGCAATATTCTTCTATGGATCATTTCCTTGCTCAACCATCTTCAGAGAAGTTTCCACCTATAACAGATGGGAAGATATAAAAAGAACTATGGACAGACAATATGCAGAGAATGAGAGACTAGTAGAATACTCAGTGCTGAATGGGATGCATCCATAAAGTCCCTCCTCTCAGGGCTTAGGGAATTCCACAGAAAATGAGGTGGACAGACTGTAAGTGCCAGAGGGCTTGGCGGACACCAAGAAAAAAAGCCATCTAAATTAACAAGCTAGAATGCACAGGCTGCACAGGCCTGTACCAGATGTAATCCTATAGCTAAAAGAAGTGAACACATTCTCACATCTCTAACCCAAAAGTTATCTAAAACTGATAACCACTTGCAAATGAAATTTTTTCTCAATTTACTCTCACTGAGGAAATAAATTACTCATAAGGGTAAGTTGCTTGTCCAGCAGTATAGGTAAACAGACAGACAGACAGACAGACAGACAGATATCCATACAGGTTTTTTTAACCTATAAGTGCTCTGTGTTTATATTATGGATTCCAGCTTATTGCTTTTATGGTATCCCTAAGTATGCTAATGAAATAATGAGGGGGGTCTCTTTGTATCTATATATCTGTTTCTTTTGCCTCCTTGTGATGTTTTTTTTCCCTCTTTGTGTTTGCTTGTTTCTTTTTCTTCCTATTCTGATGTGTTAGCCTTTGTTTTACCTTGGTGTATTTTATTTAATTATTGTCCCTTGGAACCATATTTCTTTCCAATGAGAGGGTGTGCATCTGAGTGGAGGGGGATTTAGTGAGAGGCAGGGAGAGTTTAGACAAGGAAACTAATGATTACACATATATGTGAGGGACAAAATCTATTTTCAATATCATCACAGAAAGTAGTATAAAATATAATCAAGGAAAGTATATAGTCTAAAACTCATTGACCTCAGTAACAGGAATGTGTTTGAAAATTTTTATAAGCATAGTCAGCCTTTTTCCTTACTCAGACTTTACCTGACTTAAAAGGCAATTATGTTTCTCTCTAATATAGAAATTTAATATATTCCACAAGAAAAATGCTTTGTAAGTATTGAAAAATTATAGAAAATAGCTGTTAATTGAAATCATTTTATAATTTTCAATATATTTCAATAATTCTGCATCATACACAAGCACCTCATGATTCTTGTTACATAATCAAGGCTAGCCATACATTTATTATCTTCCTTCCTCAGATTCCCATGTTTTGGGATGACAGGTATGCCGGCATGCCAATCTAGCATATAAATTTTAAAATTAATTTGAATTCCAGTTTAACGTAATTGACCTTATGAATAAGACGTCTAAGCATCAACCACCCAGAGTTGCCAAAAACTGTGAAAGCCGCAAACATTCCTTTACATGGAACAAGTATAATATCGAAAGCATCGACTTGTTCTTGCCCTTATGTGGAATTCTGACTAGGCTCTTATCTCTGGAATTCTAAATCAGCCTTGAAAATGAAAGAATGAGAACATTTTAAGGCCCTGCATTGTTGAGTATGCTCTGCAGCCCTGTTATTATTGTTGAGGTATTTGTCTGCTTCTATTGCCTACTGCTTTCCTCTCCTTTTCAGTAGGTTCGTATAGATAATATATTTTATCAACACAAATCAAATTGTAGCTGGAGGTACTGAAGCACAAAACTCTCATTGTACAAAATCAGTTCTATGTTAGAAGAGGCAATCCCCAGAACCAATTGATTGAATTATCAGTGTCAAGGCTCCTTCTCTGCACAGTCACCACCTCCTGAGAGGCTGACAACCAGTGGGTGGCAACAGCTGTTTGGCAATACCTATTGTGATGCTTGCCTCAAGTAATGGGATTATGAAGGAAAACATTTAAGAGATCGAATCTGTGTCTTTGTCAAGGTATTAAAACAACAGGCACATCTTCCTAATGTTAGCCTTCTGCAGAAAATTTAAAAAGTAGTAGTGCCAAAACTTTGTTGTTGCTGTTTCAGAGACCAGGGATGCTCTTTATTCAATATGGCACAATAGAATGTTTCTAGATGTTTAATTCAATTCAATTAATAATGCAGCTTACTGTCTACTACCAGGAGCGCGGGTAAGTGAAGTACTATTTTTGCCCTCAAATTATCAATCTAGTGAACAATAAACAAAGATAAAATTGTAAAGTTATGACATGGCTTTTGTTTTAGAAATGAATGACTGCTACTCATGTATTGGTGACTTCACTCAATAGAGGCGCTTGCTTCCATAGCTCCTTTCCTTGCTTCATCTTCCAAACATTTCTTCTCTATACTTTTTGTCATTTCATTGATTCATGCAATTAGATTTTTTTTTCAAGGAACTATGCGATGCTCCAATCAAATGGATGACCATACATAGGAATAAAATAAATGCAAAAATTAAAACAAGCAACAACAATATCAAAAATAAAGCCATGGTGTTGAGAAGATGTGTAAACACTTAATAGAAATACCCCAACACCCCTCTTATAGAGGATCTGATTTGACATAAGGCCCACTCCATGAAATGGAGCCCATATTTTACACCACTTGGATGGCCAAAAATCGGAGACTAGATAGTTCAGAGACCTATGAGAAAACCAAATAATGTTGGTTAAAAAAAAATAGCGACAAAATACAAAATGGTTCCTAATGATATTCTGCTATACTCCCAAAGCTGTGCATTATTCAGCTAGTGAGTAATTATCAGAGAAGCCACAAAAGCTTCCTCCTACAGTAGATTGGAACAAGTACAGAACCCTTCTTCCAACCCCCACACACAGAGAGAAAGAGAATGAGAGAGGCAGAGACAGAGATAGAGAGACCTTGGAACATTCAGCTTTTAAATGGCATGTATATACCTCCTCTCAAAGCTCAGGAAACGCCACATAAGTGAAGTAAGAAAAAATGTAAGAGACAGGGGATGAAGGACACCAGGTGAACAAGATACTCTAAATCAACTAAGGTTGATATACACTCAAAGAAACTGAAACAGCAATTACAACAGGCCTGCACCAGGTCTTCTGCATTTATCCTATAAGAATTCTGATTGTGTGAGTGAGATAGGTTTTTATTCATGAGACTTCTCTTGGGGATCTGTTTTCTGTATGTTGGTTTGACTTGACCAACTTTGATGTCATTATTTTTGCTTTATCTTCTTATACTATATTTTGTTATGTTCTCTTGTTATTTCTTAGAAGTTTGATGTCTTCTGATGAGAGACAGAAAGGGAATGGATCCAGATGGGAGAAACATGGAGAGGAACTGGGGATAGAGAAAGAATAAATTGTAATCAGAATAAATCCTATGAGTATAAGTGTCCGTGATTCACGAAGAATGATAACCCAGACTCAAATAGTATGCCATGCGTTTATTCTGTAGAGAACCTGCATGCAGGGGTCTACTATCCATTGGCATGGAAGACATTGGTCTGGCCTTTTAAGGGTCAGCTTAAAGTCTGTTAGGGTCGAAGTGGGTGACCTTTACCTTTCTTTCCCTGGATTAGTTGGTTCTATCTCCAGAGGTATGGATGCCTTTGGGACTGGTTACGGCTCTGTGCAATTCTGGGGATGTCTGCTGATTAGCTATACTTGGCTCAGGCTGGGTTGGGAGGCAGCTTCTAATATCTCCTGATTGGCTGCCTGTGACGTTGACTAAGGCTAGGTGCTGGGGTAGTTTCCTGTTTGGCTGCCCCTGAGAGATGGTTTGTCCTAGGTTGACTTGTTTTGTTCTTTTCCAGTTCTTGGAAACAGAAATGTAAGCCTAATCTCCCAAACTGCCAGGTTACAACCTGTCATGGAGTCAGCCTGGCTCTGGATAACTAGTCCTCTCTCATAAGAAAAGAACCTATTTTTAATAAAAGGGGAAAAAAGAAAGTGTGTGTGTGTGTATGTGTGTGTGTGTGTCTGTGTCTGTGTCTGTGTGTGTCCATGCAAATATTTGTGTGTCCTTGCACACATGCACATAATATGCACAGAAGACAAGTTCAAGTATTATACCTCATGAACCATCCATCTTATTTCTATCTCACTGGAATATTGAGCTGGTTGATAAGGTTGTCCTGCCTCACCAGAAGCAAAAACTACCCTGTCTGCCTCCTTAGCTCTGGAGTAGAGAGAGGGGAAACTGTAACCAAGATATATTATATGAGAAGCAATTTATTTTCAATAAAAAGAAAAAAAAGAAAAACAAAAAAACAAAATCAAGAACCATTACAAAAAACTTCCTATACCTTGCTTTAGAGAATTTTTTTTTTTTTTAACAGAAAGGACAAAGGGACAGGAAGACAGAAAGAAAATCTTTCTGTTATTTCTGTCTTAGATCTGTACCTTTGGCAGGCCCTGCCCTCACCTCTCTTTTCTATGCTATGCTATTTATATCTGTCTACACAGTTCCACTCTTCTTCTTCCAGTGTAACTGCTGAAGTTCTCAGTGACAGCATGTAGGAAATGGTAGAAGGTATGACATTACTCAAAGACACAATGAATGTTTTCTCCACAGGTACTAATAATTTCTTTATAAACAACCTTCTTTCTGTTCAATCTTAACTCACTAAGTATTTCCCAAGGGCAAATTTCATTGTCTATTTCACTAAAACTATTAAACAATAGTACAGCTATCATACTTATGTTGAACTGCAAAAAATAATACTAATAAAATTCCCTGCAAATAATTAGATCACATAGAATATGTTAAGACATATTATGTTTAGCAGATTTATTTTAAGCTGTTGGGGTAACCATACAGTATCTGGTTGGATTGAACTTCTACCCTATGAGATGGAGTCCATGTCCCATACTGCTTGGGTGGCCAAGAATCTGAGACTAGATAGCTAGTGAATGTTTGGAGAAACAAAATGCTACTGTTCTACTAAAGGAATATAACAATAAATTATCTCCTAAGGATATTCTGGTCTACTCCATGATCAATACCTTGCTAAGCTATGACCAGAAAAGCTTTCTTCTACAGTTGATGGGACTAAATATAAAGATGTACAACTTGTTAAAATGCAGAGAGTAAGACATCTTAAAATATTCAGTCCTAAATGTGGTGTCTTCATTAATCCTCTCCCCTCAGGGCTCAAAGACCACCGAAGAAGAGGAGGCAGAAAATTTGTAATACCCAGAGGGGAAGGAAAACATGAGAAAGACAAGGTCTTCTTACCATGAATTCGAAGAGATGGTGGCAGTATACAAAGGGACTGCATGCTTCTCAAGCAGGTGAGGCTCCCACAGCAAGAAGCAAAGTGGAATAATACCACATTCTTAACCCTGGAGCTATCTCTAATATAACCATTCAAAAAGGGAAAAAAAGTCAACACAAAGGAAAAGTGGTGCTGTTTTGGTAGGATTTTGTTTGTTTGTTTGTTTTATTGTTTGTTTTTTCTCATAATCCTTTGTGTAGTATAGCCCGCTTAGTCATCTCGCCAGCAAGAAGACATGCAGACACTAGGATTCTTATGCAGCAAGCATTTATTGCATCATGAAGAGGAAGACCCCAAGCCAATAATCAGCACTGCTTATATACACCACAGTGCGGTGTGTCTGCCCATGATTGGCTGTTTGCTCATCACCCCATGTGACGCTCTGGGATGGGCCGTGACTTGGCGCCTTTTCACTCTACGCACATGCGCAAACAGTTGTTTACCAGGAGTCGACAGCAGATGTAGGCGCCATCTTGTCAAGGTGAATGCCTCTCTAGCTCTACCGCTCTCCACATCTCCCCCTTTTGTTTTAGTTAAAAGGGAAGGCCAAATATAGCAAGTCAGAGAGTGCTTTTGCTCTGCCAGGGCCCCTGTCTTAGGTCATTCCACATCAAACCTTCAGCCTTACCCATCATAGGATTACCACCCCCACCCCCGCCTGAGGGCTCCGTGTCTTAGGTTGGTCTGCGTTTGGGGAAGGTTGCCCGTCT
>NW_022196898.1:26053924-26054849 GCF_008632895.1 Mastomys coucha
AGTCACTCCCATCTGGTGACAAAATTGTCCAAATTTTTGAGAGGTAACAGGAAGAGGAAGCACATAAGTTCAAAGTTTCCTGTCTGGCCCTCTGGTGCACACCACGCCAGGGTGCGTGAGCTGACTGCAGTGCTGGTCTCATATCCCAATCCCTGCAAAAAGTGGGAAGATTGGGTTACAGGCCATGCCTTAGGCCACCAGTGGGAAGAAATAATGCTTTTGTCAGCTCCTCTGTCTAGTATACCAGTAAAATTCTTTCCCTCTATAGACAACTGTAACGTGGGCCTGGACTTAAGGTCAACCACCAGATGAGCAAAGTCTGTCCCAGATGAGCCAAGCCCTTTGGTGCCCCGTGGCAGTCCCGTAGAGGGGAAACAATCATGTAAGCTGCAGAGGACTATTAACTGAGCAATCCTACCTCCCTGGGAGATGGAGAAGACGCCCTGCTGGCAAGAACAGAGAACCTGTAGTTCCCCAGTGTAATCTTGGTCAAGCATGCCAGGGTGCACCACAAGGCCTTTCAAGGTGAGGGATGAGCATCCCAGCACAAGGCCAATACTTCCTTCTGGCAGAGGACCCTGAAAGGTGACTGGCACAGGCTGCATGCCCATGTGCAATATCAGTAAGAATTGGGAGGTGGAGCAGAGGTACACTCCTGCGGAGCCTCTTGTCGCTCGGCAGGGGCTCTCTGAATGTAAAAAGGAATCTGAACAGAGTCTATCAGTGTATAGTGGGGGTGCACTTGGAAGAGTAGGCGGGACAGCATAAAGCGTTCCGCAGCTCTGATCTCTCGCTCCCTTTTGCTTTTGATTCTGGAGAGGTGGCAAATGCTCATCCGGATGATACCTCTCTTCCTAATAGTGAGCCGCTTCTTCCTCCAAGTCCTCCTCCTCGGAGGGGCTCAATTCCTCAGAGCTATCAAGCT
>NW_022196898.1:26055087-26083418 GCF_008632895.1 Mastomys coucha
CTCTCAGAGCTTACCTTGTTCTGCAGTTCTGAATCCTCTCCATGAGTGGAGGGTCTCCTCGGCACCAGCGGTTGTAAGGCTCCCCCCGCGTCCCGGGCTTTGGTACCAGTTGTAGCCCACGCGCAGTAGTCTCACCAGCAAGAAGACACGCAGACACCAGGATCCTTTTGCAGCAAGCATTTATTGCATCATGAAGAGGAAGATCCCAAGCCAATAATCGGCACTGCTTATATACACCACAGCATGGTGTGTCTGCCCATGATTGGCAATAGCCAGGTAGGCCTGGCCCTATAAAAGAGGCTGCTTGCCCCCTCCTCTTTCTCTTACTCCTGCTTCTCTTCCTTGCCTCTTGCCCCTTCCCCCCCCAACTCCCTTCCCCCTCTCTCCAAGTGATCATGGCTGGCCCATACTTCTCTACTCTCTCCTCTCAGCCTTTCTTTGCCTCTGCTACCTTCTTAACTCCCCTCCCCATGCCCTAAATAAACTCTATTGTATACTATACTGGTATGTGTCTGGTCCCTCAGGGGAGAAGGGATGCCTGGGCATGCTCTTGCCTAGGCACCCCCTTCCACTATACCTCACCAGAACATATTCTAATAGTTCTTTCTCTTTTTATTATCACAACATTTTTGCTGTGACTCAGATCTTGAAACTCTGCAGGTTTGCATCCCACCTAAGCTACCACAAGGAATTCAAGCTCACTAGCCCAAGATCTAGTAAGCCCCCATCCCTTCCCATCCACATGGTCCCAGAGGAGAGTTCTTGAGCTTGGAGCTACCCCCTGTGATGTCTTTGAGGATGGGAGACATTCAGTTTTTAACTGACCTTCATTTTAAAACTTTTACACTTGGGTGAGATTCTCCTCTCCTAAGAGACAGTTTCTTTCTAGAGGCTGAGAATTCCAGGCTGGCAACTCTCTGGCTCAGCAGCACCAGGGCTCTGAGCATTAGATTTCCCCTCCCCTCATTTGCAACCTACTACAGACTACTTCAACCTATTTACCAGCCTGATGGAGACCCTACTTGCGGCCCTTCTTGCCCCCTGCCCGTGTAGAGTGCTTTTGGTACAGCTTATAGAAATTTGGTAAGTACTAGTCACTGGATGCAGTTTGTTGTTCCCCTGGACAGATATGAGGGGAAAGTAGTGAAAGACCAAAAATGAGGACCTCAAACCCCAAGCATAAAATTTGTTCAAAGTGGAATAGTGATTACCATAATACAATGTTTCACAAATTTTGACTATTGTTAAATCTTGCTTATGTATGGATATCTGCCATCCTCACTAGTTTAAGAGGGCAGCTCAATAGAAACCTGAGATCTTTTATATTAATGCTGAAATATGTGTGAAGTTTGAAACAGTATTAGCTGCTTGAAATACATAAGAATATTTCCTGGCCTCTGTGTCATAGTTATTAAGTAAAACTGGAGTGTGAAACGAGGATAGCTATCTCCAGAATTTCTGTGACAGAGAATATTGTCATTAATCTCAGGCCTGCTTTTTTCAATGTGCAGTAAAAGAAAATCTTCAGGAGTCTGTACTTACTTGGGAAAATTTCAATATACTTTAATGTATTATCTTAACATTAAGGAGATTCTGACTTCATGACATTAATATCAAATGAAATGATGTAATCTGGGTAAACTAATCTTGACAATCATGTATTGTGCTCTGATAAATTGTGTCGATGAATTAATGTACTTGTCTTTATAGGAATGAACATGACCCAGGATAATAGGTATAAAAATAAGAAATTGCTATGTCTTAGACTTTCTTGAGATAAAATAGCCAGGAATGAAATTATTTGGGATTTGATAAAACTGTATCCATGAACTGTATATAATTTAGGAGGAGATAATATCAATGCACTAATAAAATGGGTATTTCTGATGTAATAGTTTACACATTTTTTTTCCTGTGAAATTTACTCATGTCTTATTCCTCTGCTTCTTTGAAGACCTGACACTTGTGTCTGCTGAAACTCTGTCACTGAACTCTACTCCTGCTTATAGCTTTATAAGAATTTTGGGACAAGGTCTCAGTTTATAACCCTGCCTACAATTGGATTTAAATGTATCTCTTCCTTAACCTCCTTAGTGCTGCAATTGCAGGCTAGACTTAGCTTATCAACTATAAGATTACAGTAGGGGCACATCCTGTCTGAGCCAGTGCTCTGAGCAGACCTTGGGCACTAGCTCTGCACCCAATCCCACCACACCCAGAGGAAGCTGGACTCCCAGGTGCTCTAACACACCCAGGTCATAGGTCAGGAGGCCATAAAATCCATCCTAAACCAGGAAAAACTGGGATCCCCTGAAATTCAAGGACATAGGAACCCCTCCCCCTCCCGTCCAGTGAGTAGCACAGACCTTGGGCTCTAATTCCGCACCGAATCCCAGGTACTCTAACATGCCTAGGATCATAGAATCATGGGATCTCAAGTGCTTGATTATACCAGGATTTCAGGATCTCAGAGGAAGCTTGACTCCCAGGAGCTCTTACACCTAGGATCTCAGGATCACAGGATCATAGAAACCGATGGATTCTTGGGATTTCTGACTCAACCAAGATAACAGAAAGGACAGGCTCCAGTCAGAGACAGTGAGTGCAGGTAGCACTAGAGATAATCAGATGTTAAGAGGCAAGCATAAGAACATAAACAACAGAAACCAAGGTTACTTGGCATGATCAGAACTCAGTTCTCCCACAATAGCAAGTCCTGGATACCCCATTACACTAGAAAAGCAAGATTCAGATTTAAAATCACTTCTCATGATGATGATAGAGGACTTTAAGAAGGACATAAATAACTCCCTTAAAGTAATACAGAAGAACACAGGTAAATAGATAGAAGCCCTTAAAGAGGAAACACAAAAATCCCTTAAAGAATTACAGGAAAGCACAATCAAACAGGTGAAGAAATTGAACAAAGCCATCCAGGATATAAAAATGGAAGTAGAAACAATAAAGAAATCACAAAGGGAGACTAGGAGATAAGGAAAGAGATCAGGAGTCATAGATGCAAACATCACCAATAGAATACAAGAGATATATCTGCTTTGATGTGGAGGTCTCCCACAATAGCAATATCAAAAGTAGTAAGGGAAAAAGGTCAAGTAGCATATAGAGGCTGGTATATCATAATTACACCAGACTTATCGCCAGAGACTATGAAGGCTAGAAGATCCTGGGAAGATGTCATATAGATCCTAAGAGAACACAAATGCCAGCCAGGATACTATACCCAGCAAAACCTCAATTACTATGTGGGTGGGGGAGCACCCTCATAGAAGCAGGTGGAGGGGGGATGGGATAGGACATTTCCAGAAGGGAAACTGGAAAAGGGGATAACATTTGAAAGTAGATACATAAATATCTAATAAAAAAATCTTAAAAAATGGCTCTATGAAGAGAATTTCATGGCAGCATGGGGTGCTACCAAAATGAATCTAAACATCTCTGGTATGGGGCAGTGATCTGTTCAGGCAACCTGGTTCTGGTTGAGTACTGGTCTGGAATCCAGTGAGCCAGTGGGAGATAATTTATGCCTCCATGGGACAGAAGGAGTTTGGCCATGTCTCCTCCCAATCTTCCACACCTCCCCCATGGGAGAGGTGTGTTCTACCATGTAGGCAATGCCCCAACCTCCCAGCATTCTAGCTGGACCCTACCCCAAGTCACCTGACCACAGCCAGGTATGCCCCGCCCCACAGACAGATAGCCAGTCCCACAATATAAGATATAACGGGTGGTTTGCCCCCTCCTCTCTTTCTTGATCTTTTTCTCTCTTGCCCTCTCTCTCTCTTCTTCTCTCCTCTCCTTCTCCTTTCTCTCTCTCCACGTGGTTGTAGCTAGCCTTTTTTCTCCCTTTTGTATAATAAAATATCATTTTTTTCTTCTTTTTGTCTTTTTTCTTTTCATTTTTTAACCTATTTTCTTTATTTACTTGTCAAATGATATCTTCTTTCCTAATTTTCCCTCCGAAAAACACAAACAAACAAACAAAAAACCAAGCCAAAAAAAACTGTCCCCTTCCCTCTCTGCCTGCTCACCAACCCACACTCTCCAGCTTCCTGGCCCGGGCATTCCCTACACTGGGGCATAGAACCTTCACAGGACCAAGGGCCTCTCCTCCCATTTATGACCGACTAGACCATCCTCTGCTATGCATATGCTGCTAGAGACATTAGTCCCACCATGTGTGCTCTGGTTGGAGTTTTAGTCCCTGGGAGCTCTGAGGGTACTAGTTAGTTCATATTGTTGTTCGTCCTAAGGGGCTGCAAACCCTTCAGCTCTTTGGGTCCTTTCTCTAGCTCCTTCATTGGGAACCCTGTGCTCTGTCCAATGGATTGCTGTGAGCCTCTACTTCTGTATTAGTCAGGCACTGGCAGAGCCTCTCAGGAGACAGCTACATCAGGCTCCTGTCAGCCAGCACTTGCTGGCATCCACAATAGTGTCTGCATTTGGTGATTGACTATAGGACGGATTCCCAGGTGGGGCAGTCTCTGGATTGTCCTTTCTTCAGTCTCTGTTCCAAATACCAGAGGACCCAGCTATACTACTCCTGGGCATATATCCAGAAGATGCTCCAATATTTAATAGGGACACATGCTCTACTATGTTCGTAGCAGCCTTATTTATAATAGCCAGAAACTGGAAACAACTCAAATGTCCCTCATCAGAGGAATGGATACAGAAAATGTGGTACCTCTACACAAATCGAGTACTACTCAGATATTAAAATAATGAATTTATGAAGTTCTTAGGTAAATGGATGGATCTGAAGAATATCATCCTGAGTGAGGTAACCCAATCATAAAAGAACACACATGGTATGCACTTATTGATAAGTAGATATTAGCCCAGAAGCTTGGAATACCCAAGATACAATCCATAAACCACAAGAAACTCAAGAAAAAGGAATACCAAAGTGTAGATACTTTGTCCTTCTTAAAAGAGCGAACAAAATACCCATGGAAGGAGTTGCAGAGATAATAAAATACTTTATGACTATGCATTGCCTCATTTTAACTAGACACACCGTGATGACTTGGTACAAGTGTTTGCAGCCATGAGGCCCAACTGAGAACTCAAGTCCTGCACTAATGCGGGACAGCTGATCTCCTTTTTTCCCTACCTCCTTCTCACCTCGTTCTCACCCCCTCTGTGACATACAGTATCACCTGCGATGTCCAGAGGCTGGGACTCACATCCCTGGCTTTTCAGAAGGCCCAGCATGACAGTCCCTCAAGGTGGTGCATTGACCTGTATGACTGTCTCAGCAGGGCAGGGCTCTGTGCTTGAGGTGACAGAGGCAGCAGAGAAACCACTGCTCCTGACACTCTGGTTTACAGAACTCAGCACTAATGTGGCAATAACTGAATAAAGAACACCTATTCATGGATACGAACTTCTTCCAGAAACCAAGGGTAGTGATGCATTTCTTTTTGTACTGGCACTCTATTATTACTTGCTAAAACATGCCAAGCCCTACTCACTTGAATAAAAGCATAAGTGTCTTCATATTGGAAAAATTATATGGCTTTACATAAACAATTAGGAAGCTTGTGATGAGGAACATTTGTGTTTGGTTATTCTTTTTTGTTTGTTTTTCACATTATTTTCTTACATATTTTCTTTATTTACATGTAAATTTCTCCTTTCCCAGTTTCCCCTCTAAAAAACAAACAAACAAACAAAACCAACAAGAACAAACCCCTGTTGCCTCCCCTCTCCCCATGCCTGCCAACACACCCTCTCCCACTTATTGGCCCTGGGGCACAGAACTTTCACAGGGCCGAGGTCCTCTCCTCCTATTGATGATCAAATTTGAAATCCTCTACTATACACATGCTGCCAGAACAATCAGACCCATCATGTGCAGTCCTAGGTTGGTGATTGAGACCCTGGGAGCTCTGAGGGTGCTAGTTAGTTCATATTGTGGTTTGTCCTAAGGGGCTGCAAACCCCTCAGCTCCATAGGTCCTTTCTCTAACTCCTTCATTGGGGACCCTGTACTCAGTTCAATAGATGGCTGTGAGCTTCTACATCTGTATTAGTCAGGTACTGTCAGAGCCTCTCAGGAGACAGCTATATTTAGGCTGGCTTGTCCTTCCTTCAATCTCTGCTCCATAGTTAATCTCTGCAACTCCTTTCGTGGGTATTTGCTTCCCCCTTTTAAGAAGGAATGAAATGTCCACCTTTTGGTCTTCCTTCTTCTTGAGTTTCTTGTGGTTTGTGAGTTGTTCTTCCTGTATTCCAAACTTCTGGGCTAATAACCACTTATCAGAGAGTGCATACCATGTGTGTTCTTTTGTGATTGGGTTACCTCACTAAGGATGATATTCTCCAGATCCATCCATTTACCTAAGAATTTCATAAATTTATTTTTTTAAATAGCTGAGTAGTACCCTTGTATTAAGAACATAGAGGTTCAGAATTTAGAATTCATTTTGGTAGATCATACCTTTGATGAATATGAAATGTACCTCCTTATCTTTTTTGATCACTTTAGGGTGAAAGTCGATTTTATTCGATATTAGAATGGCTACTCCAGCTTTTTTCTAGGGACAATTGACTTGGAGAATTATTTTCCAGTCTTTTATTCTGAGGTAGTGTCTGTCTTGGTCACTGAGGGGGGTTTCCTGTGTGCAGCAAAATGTTGTCTGCATAGTCTATGTCTTTTTATTGGAGAATTGAGTCCATTGATATTAATAGATATTAAGGAAAAGTAATTGTTGCTTCCTGTTATTTTTGTAGTTAGAGCTGGCATTCCATTCATGTGTCTATCTTCTTTTAGTTTTGTTGGAAGATTACATTTTTGCTTTTTCAGGGATGTAGTTCCCCTCCTTGTGTTGGAGTTTTCCATTTAATACTCTTTGAATGCCTGGATTTGTGGAAATATATTGTGTCAATTTGGTTTTATCATGCAATACTTTGGTTTCCCCATCTATGGTGATTGAGAGTTTTGCTGGGTATAGTAGTCTGGGTATAGTAGTCTGGGTATAGTAGTCTGGGTATAGTAGTCTTAGGGTCTGTATGACATCTGTCCATGATCCTCTAGCTTTCATAGTCTCTGGTGAGAAGTCTGGTGCAATTCTGATAGGCCTGCCTTTATATGTTACTTGACCTTTTTCCCTTACTGCTTTTAATATTCTTTCTTTGTTTAGTGCATTTGGTGTTTTGATTATTATGTGACGGGAGGAATTTCTGTTCCGGTCCAGTCTATTTGGAGTTCTGTAGGCTTCTTGTATGTTCATGGGCATCTCTTTTTTTAGGTTAGGGAAGTTTTCTATAATTTTGTTGAAGATATTTACTGGCCCTTTAAGTTGGAGGTCTTCATTCTCTTCTATACCTATTATCCTTAGGTTTGGTCTTCTCATTGTGTCCCGGATTTCCTGTATGTTTTGGGTTAGGGTCTGTTTGCTTTTTGCATTTTCTTTGACTGTTCTGTCAATGTTGTCTATGTTATCTTCTGCCCCTGAGATTCTCTCTTCTATCTCTTGTATTCTGTTGGTGATGCTTGCGTATATGTTTCCTAACTTCTTTCTTAAGATTTCTAACTCCAGAGTTGTCTCTTTTTGTGATTTCTTTATTGTTTCTACTTCCATTTTTAGGTCCTGGATGGTTTTACTAAATTTCTTCACTTGTTTGTTTGTGTTTTCCTGCAATTCTTTAAGGGATTTTTGAGTTTGCTCTTTAAGTGCTTTTACTTGTTTACTTGTGATTTCCTGTAATTCTTTATGGGATTTTTTTGTTTGTTTGTTTGTTCTTTTCTTCTTTAAGGGCTTGTACCTCTTTACCTGTGTTCTCCTGTAGTTCTTTAAGGGAGTTATTCATGTCCTTCTTAAGTTCCTCTATCAGCATTGTGAGATATGATTTTAGATCCAATTCTTCCTTTTCCGGTGTTTTGGGATATCCAGGACTTGCTGCAGTGGGAGTACTAGGTTCTGATGAAGCCAACTAGTCTTGGTTTCTGTTGGTAGGATTCTTGCGTTTGCCTTTCGCCATCTCTTGATTTTTGGTATTAGATGTTCTTAGTGTCTCTGACTAGAGCTTGTCCTGTCCCTGCCACCCTTCAGCTCCCCTGTGACTCATGGGACCTGTGCCTCCTGGCTAGCTGTTTCTGTCTTAGAAACTCACTGGAGAGAAAATAATGTTTCTCACTGGGTTAAAGCGCTCCCTGGAGGCAGGCCCTCCATTTGCAGGGAAGGAGCAGAGAGGATCACTGATGCACCTCTGTCACTAGGAAGCTGAGAAGATCCTGTCCCTGCCTCCCTTCTGCCATTCCCCTGTGACTCATGGGACCAGTGCCTCCTGGCTGGCTGCTCCAGACTTAGAAATCATGCTTGGTTTTTCTTGTCAGCACTAAATATTGTGATAGTTAACCTAAGAAATTGGAGGCAGAAAAAGATTTTTAGAAGAGGTCCAAAGCCTCTCAGGAGATAGCTATATTTAGGCTGGCTTGCCCTTCCTTCAGTCTCTGCTCCATAGTTAATCTCTGCAACTCCTTCCATGGGTATTTGGTTCCCCCTTTTAAGAAGGAATGCAATGTCCACCTTTTGGTCTTCCTTCTTCTTTAGTTCCTTGTGGTTTGTGGGTTGCTCTTCCTGTATTCCAAACTTGTGGGCTAATAACCACTTATCAGAGAGTACATACCGTGTTCTTTTGTGATTGGGTTACCTCACTAAGGATGATATTCTCGAGATCCATCTATTTCCCTAAGAATTTCATAAATTTATTGTTTTTAATAGCTGAGTAGTACTCCATTGTGTAGACATACCACAATTTCTGTATCTACTCCTCTGTTGAGAGACATCTGGGTTGTTTTCAGGTTCTGGCTATTATAAATAAGGCTGCTATGAACATGGTAGAGCATGTGTCCTTATTACATGTTGCAGTATCTTTTGGGTATATGCCCAGGAGTGGTATAGTTGGGTCCTCCACACAGTACCTGACTGATATGGATGTGGAGGCTCACAGCCATCCATTGAACTGAGTACAGGGTCTCCAGTAAAGGAGTTAGAGAAGGGTCCGATGGAGCTGAGTGGTTTACAGCCCCTTAGGATGAACAACAATATGAACTGACTAGTACCCTCAGAGCTCCCAGGGTCTCAATCACCAACCAAGGACTGCACATGGAGGGGTCTGATCATTCTGGCAGCATGTGTATAGAAGAGGATTGCAAATTTGATCATCAATAGGAGGAGAGGACCTGTGAAGGTTCTGTGCCTCAGTGTAGGGGAATGCCAGGGCCAAAAGAGTGAGGAGTGGCAGGCATGTGGAGGGGGGAGGCAACAGGGGTTTGTTTTTGTTGTTTCTGTTTGTTTCTCTGTTTTTTAGAGGGGAAACTGTGAAAGGAGAAATTTACATGTAAATAAAGAAAATACATAAAAAAAAAAAAAGAAAGAGGCCCAAAAAGTGATGTGGTTATGAGTTGAGAATATTGGGGTAGCACTATTGAGAATAACACATGAAGATTTTTGCCTAGAGCATCTGGAGAGAACGCAACCTCATCTCATTTTCGATTTCTCTATCCTGCATGTGTGACAGAATTCATTTATATCATCACCTGTCGAGTTTCAGATTATTAGGTATAACATGAAAAAGAAACTGATACATCTTTGTTATACACTTATTGTATCCTTATTGTACTAAATGCTCTTCTGCATACAAGGACTGTATGTGCCGAAAAGTGTTAAGAGGGCTTTCCTTTATAAAAAGAAGGAACAAAGGCACAGAGAAGATATACTTCCCTTTTTTATGTTACTGATAATTATCCAAGATTTTGTTTCTACAAATATGGATCGTTTCAAATTTGCATTCATTTTAAATATATTTTATTTATTTAGAGGTGTGCATATGTGTGTGTGTGTGTGTGTGTGTGTGTGTGTGTGTGTGTGTAGTATGTACCTGTAGTGGCTATTCCTGGTTGTCAACTTGACTCTATCTGAAATGAACTACAATCCAGAATTAGAAGGCTCACCTGTAGCCCTAATCTGGAGGCTGAGAGATACAAGTTTCTGACCTTAATCTTGGCATGGAGATCTTGATGCATAGTGGCTATGAATCCCAGATTAAGATAGGAAGATCTACAAGTTCAAGGTCATCTGGGATTAAAGGTGTGGTTGCACACACCTTTAATCTGGGCCATACCTTTTGA
Source organism: Mastomys coucha (assembly GCF_008632895.1). Classification (NCBI taxonomy): domain Eukaryota; kingdom Metazoa; phylum Chordata; class Mammalia; order Rodentia; family Muridae; genus Mastomys; species Mastomys coucha. The sequence goes on from NW_022196898.1 coordinate 26,065,246, forward strand.
GGAGACCTATATAAGGACATTGGAAGAAAGAAGGCTCCCTCTGCTTCGCCTGCTTGCCTTGTGGGACTGAGCAACTGCTAGATCTTTGGACTTCCATTCACAGCTGCTGCTAACCTTTTTTGGGAGTTGGATTACAGACTGTAAGTCATCAATAAATTCCATTACTACATAGACTACCATAAGTTCTGTGACTCTAGAGAACCCTGACTAATACAGTAACCTTGTGCTTTTGTGGAAACCAGTAGGGCTCTTCCTCTTATTATAATTGTCTTGATATAAGTTCTCTTACTAAACTTGGAGTTTGCCATGCTTTGACTAAGCTGGAAAATTTCAACTCAGGCATTCCTGCTGTCTCAGGCCTAATCCTAGTACTAGAATATCAGGTATTACAGACAAATGTGACCATGCTAGGAATTTTACACTGATGGTGGAGATATAAATGTAGGTCTCAATGATTTCAAAGCAAGTGTTATTATCTACTGAACCATCTTTCAGGCTCACAAATCTACATCCTTAACCACTGTGACTATCATAGTATATATCCAAAGACTGTAGAACGTGCACTGCTTTGCTACATAAATACTAAAGTCCAACCAGTCCTGTTTTGCATATCTTAAAACTCTGGTTTGGTTTTCCTATCATGCTAGTGATCCTGGTCAGTCGTTACTCTTGAATATAAATTGACACAAGGACTATGCTGTTTTCTGAAGCCTGAATATGCCTCAGATTTTGAATGTTTTTTAAATTAATTTATCTTATTTATATTGGCAGGTCAAGGAATTTCTAGTAAATAATGTTTCCTTTTCTTCTCCTGTATCACAATGTATTTTAAATAGCAAAACCATCCCTACACATAAAAACAATTTAAAAATATACTAAAGTATTAATAAATATTTGTAAATATATCAATAAGCTGACACAAATGTAAAAATACTCTAGTGTTGGACATTCAAAAATATCTAAAGGATAACTCCATTTTAACTTTAGTGTGCCTGCATGTGTCTGTGTGCCATAACTAACCCTCTGAAAATGTAAGCAAGCCTCCAATTAAATGCTTTCATATATAAGTTGCCTTGATCATACTTTCTCCTCACAGCAATAAAACAGTAGCTAATGCACACATATATTAGTGAACTTCTATAGTAATAGTAATAGTTTTTAATAGGACTATTCCAAAATATATTTAGTGTTAATTATACTACAGATATTATCTACTCTACCCTGGCCTCACATCCCCTAATCCAGATTGAAATCTCCCGGTCCAGGGAGACTTTTTACTAATTTAATGACCTCTATGTGTATTGCAGATAAATCATATATATCTTAAGTTCCAAAACTAACATTCAGAAATGAGAGGAAACATATTTGTTTTTCTGTTTGTGGGTTAACATACTTAGAATTATTATATTCACTTTTATCTATTTACCAGTTGTCTTAGTCAGGGTTTCTATTCCTGCACAAACACCATGACCAAGAAGTAAGTTGGGGAGGAAAGGGTTTATTCAGCTTACTTCCACATTGCTGTTGATCACCAGAGGAAGCCAGGACTGGATCTCAAGCAGGTCAGGAAGCAGGAGCTGACACAGAGGCCATGGAGAGATGTTTCCTTCTGGCTTGCTTCCCCTGGCTTGCTCAGCCTGCTCTCTTATAGAACCCAAGACTTCCAGCCCAGGGATGGCACCACCCACAAGGGGCCCTACCCCCTTGATCACTAATTGAGAAAATGCCCCACAGCTGAATCTCATGGAGGCACTTCCCCAACTGAAGCTCCCTTCTCTGTGATAACTCCAGCCTGTGTCAAGTTGGCACACAAAACCAGCCAGTACACCAGTGAATATTATGATTTCATTTTACTTTTTCTCTGAATGAAATTCCACTGTGCAAAACTGTCACATTTGCCTTATCAATTATTATGATGAAACATTAAGCTATCCATTTTCTGTATATTCTGAATAGAGCACCATTAAACATGGTTGTGTATAGCAGGGTATCTATTCCATATTCTGCTATATGCCTGAGTAGTATAGCAGAATCATATGGTAGATATATTTTTAGGTTTTTTTTAAAGCACCTCCATACTGATTTACACCATGCCTCCACCAATTTGCACTTCCACCAGGAGTGAATATTACATTTTTCTCCACATCCATTCCAGCAGTTTTCATCATTTAGGGTTTTGACCTTATCCATTCTGACTGATGATATCTCCATAGCAGTTTTAATTTGCATTTCCTTGATGACTAAGGATGTTAATCAGTATTTTGAAAAGTATCAGAACTTCTTGTATTTTTTTTAATGGATTCTATGTTTAACATAATAAACTCATACCTTTAACAGAGAATCTTCCACTTGTAGTAGACACTGATTACCATGAGAGCCACTCTGGACAAAGTGCAGACAATAAGAGACTGTAGAATGCTGAGCCCTAAATGAGAAAGTTATTTCATATCTTCTCTTCCCAAGGATCAAGTGTCATGGCAGAAGAGGGGCAGGAAGACTTTTGGAGCTAAGGAAGTAGGTGAATAAGAGAAAACAATGCCCTCCATTTGCAACATGGCTGTGACATTCACCAGGATAGGGACAGGATGCCCAAGCCTTGAATAAGCTCAAGTCAGACAAAACATCAGAATGTAAAGGGAAAGTGCTCATGAAGTCATGCCTCTAGCCAGACAGCTATTGGAAAATAATATCTGCTGAGAGAGGGAGAGTCGGGTTTTCTTAAAAGTGTTGACCTTGTTGTGTCGACCTTGGTTCAATGGAAGATCAAACACCCAATAACATGTAAGCATCAAAAATGGAACTTAATAGATGAAAAAGAAAGAATGAATGAAAGCAAGCAAGGAAGAAATCAAGTAATCAAGAAACAAAGAAATGAAGGAAGGAAAGTTGAAAGATTGGAAGGATGGGAGAAACAAAGAAAGAAATAAATAAAGAAAGAAAGAAGACACAAAGTTGGGTAAACATGGAGTAAGCTTGCATCTGGGAGTAGTTAGGAGAGATGATAAGCCTATTTTGTATGAAGTTCAAGAAAAACTGCCATTGTGGTGGCGCATACCTTTAATCGCAGTACTTGAGAGGCAGAGGCAGGAAGATTTCTGAGTTCAAAACCAGCCTGTTCTACAGAGTGAGTTCCAGGACAGCCAGGACTATACAGAGAAACCCTGTCTCAAAAAAAATAGTAAAATTAATAAAATAAAAAGTGCTACCATAATCAACCTTAAGAAATAAAGAGTAAAGGAAAAGAATATCAGAGAAGTGTTTGTCATTTTTTTCTTTCTTTACTTTTTATTTGATATTTTCTTTATTTACATTTCCATAGCTTTCTGGGAAGAATGCATATTCTTAAATTTTTGGGTAAAATTATTTGTTGATCTCATTTGGTACATTTTATTCATGCTGTCATTGGAAGGATGAACAATTGGCCATTAAAAGTCTACCAATATATCAATGACAGACACACTGGAAAAGAAATCAGGGAAACACATTTACAAAAATATAAAAATATGAATAGAATAGTGAGGATAAATCTAATTTGGAGGGGTGTATACAATGTAAGCCGTTTTTATAGGTTATTTTATTTATTTACATTTCATATATTGCCCCCTCTTCCCGGTTTCCCCTTTGCAAACCGCCCATCCCATCCTTCATCCCCTTTGCCTCTATGAGGGTGCTCTGCCACCCGCAACCACATTCCTGCTTCACTGCTCTGGCATCCCCTTATGCTGCGGTATCAAGCTTTCACAGGACCAAGGACCTCTCCTCCTGTCAATTCCAGATAAGGTAATCCTCTACTACACATGTAGCTGGAGACAAGGGTCCCTCCTGTGTACTCTTTGGTTGGTGGTTTAGTCATCTTTAGCTCTGGGTGGTCTAGCTAGTTGATATTGTTATCCTCCCTATGAAGTTGCAACCCCTATAGGCTCCTTACATCTTTTCCTTAAGTCTTCCACTCGGGTCCCAGGGCTCAGTCCCACGGCTCGCTGTGAGTATATGGTCTCTGTATTGGTCAGGTGCTGGTAGAGCCTGTGAGGGGACAGCTATACCAGGCTCCTGTCAGCAAATGTTTCTTGGCATCAGCAATAGTTGGGGTTTTGGTGTCTGCAGATCGAATGAATCCCTAGATGGGACTGTCTCTGGATGGCCTTTCCTTCAGGCTCTGTTCCATTTTTTTTATCCCCATCTTTCCTTTGAACAGGAATATTTCTGTGTTAAAATATTTGAGATGGGTGAGTAACCCCACCATTCAACTGGGGGCTGTTCCTATCTACTGGAGATGGCCTATACACTTTCTATCTTCCCTTTGTTGGGTATTTCAGCTAATGTCATCACCGTTGTGTCTTGGGAACCTCTTGCTTTCCTGGCATATAAAACTTACTTAAGTTTTAAAGAAACAAAGTGAAAAATGCATTAGAAGATGGAAATACTTTTAATGTTATATTTGTGAGTTGGAAGAACTAATATTGTGAAAATTGCCAACATACCCAAATCTGCAGACTCACTGAAATTCTAATAGTAGTTTCAGGGCCATTCTTCATAGCACAGAAAACAATTACATACACACACGCACACATACACAGACACTCACACACATACACACACACACACTCTCATGAGAGGAGAGAGAGGGTGAGAGAGTCAGAGAGACAGAGAGAGAGAGAGAGAGAGTGCTACTGGAGTTATTACTTTATTAAGCCATATTATTAAAGCATCATTTTTATAGTATGAAAAGGCATATAGATAAAATGGAACACAGTACCTAGATAAGAATCTACAAAAAAAAAAAATCAGTTACCAAAAGTGTTGATTGGAGAAAATATAGCATTTTCAATGAATAATGTTGGGAAACCTAGGTTTCCACATTTGGGGAAAATGTAGATCTTTACCACTCAAACTTAAACCCTAAATGCTTTGAAAACTCAACCTAAAACCTAATACTCTAAAACTTCTTGACTATCAAGCAGGGTATATATCTTAAGTTATAGGCACAGGTATGCAAGTTTTGAATAGGGTTTCTTAAAACAGGGGATATAGAACTGAACAAAAATTTCTCAAGACAAACAATAGAAGCAACCATAAATACTTAAAAAAGATTCCATATCCCTGTCTACTAGAGCTATTGAGATTAAAACTGCTTAGTGATATCTCTATTGAGTGAACATGATCAAGAATACAAATGACAACACATGCTGTCATGGATATGAAGATAAAGGAACTGTTATACACTGTGGTGAGATTGTAATCTAGGGCAGCCACTCTAGAAATCAGTCTGGCAGTTTACAAAAAATATAAATAAGAACTGAATGATCCAGAAATATTTTTTATAAGCATATGCCTAAATATTACAGATACTGAGAAATAGACACACAGATATGCATGTTCACTGTGGATCAATTCACAGTGCCTAGGGAATGGAATCAACCAAAAGGTCCATCAAATGATGAATGGATAAGGAAAATGTAGTATACATACACAATTATTCATCAGTAAAGAAGAATTAAATATTAATTTTCTGATAAATAGAATAGATAATATATATGAGTCACCCCTATATTGAAAACAAATGCCTCATTTTCTATATCATATAAAGATTCTAAATGTACATATTTAATCTGTACACTTAACCTGGAGGCTATGTAGAATCCAGGCAGTTAGAAACATCATTGAGGTAGATGGTTTTAGGTAAAAGGAAAGGTGTAATGCAGGTTAAATGAAAATAAAAGAGAGTACTTGGGGCAGAAAGATTCAGTCATGGAGATGAATGAAAAAATAGTAAATAAGCTGACACTACCTGGTTTTATCAGTATGAAATGTACATGAAAAGCTGTCTGCAAAACTAACTGTAATCTTGCAACTGAAGACCAAAGTTCACTTATGATGACAGAGGATTGTTTTGGACATAAAGTGTGAGTGGGAGAATACTGGGAGTTGAAGGTTTAAGTGGGAAGACTGGGACTTGCAAGTGGAAAAGTTAGGGGTGACTTCAGAAATACTATGGATAGGGAAATCTTATAGAAACCTACTGGTTTATAAACTAAAATCTAACACACACACCCATGCATGCATGTACACAAGCACACACACAAGGAGGGAAGGGAGAAAGGGATGGAGGGGGTATGGAAGGGAAAGAGGAAGAGAGGGAGAGAAGGAGAGAGGGAGACAGGAAGGGAGGGAGAGGGAGAGAGATTGAACAGAAGCATCTTACCTCAGTGAATGATGATGTGATGATACTTCCCGAAGATACCTTAGTGCCTGGTGTACAATTTGTCTCTAGTGGTTGTTGCTCAGGCAGGTCTCAGAGACACCACTGCTTTAGTTCCCCATTGTAGCACCCTATTGCTTAAAAGACTATTCACTTTAGAAGCATTGCATGAAATATCAACTTTAAACTCATACTGGCTAGAGTGTATAGTACTGGAAGGTATATGTAGCCTGCTGATGGACAACAGGACCAATGGTATTACCTAGTACTGGATTCTGCCTGAAACAATATTGGATGACTGGTAAATGTGCTGATACTAGAGTGACATGTTGGTTATGAAAGAACCAACTGCTTTCTGATTAAATATGAGGCCAGCTCCATAAAATAAATTTTATTTATAGTCCTGTCCTGTGGTCACATTCCCATGTCTAGACATCATAGAGTCCCAAGAAGCAATAAAACTACTGTGGTTGTTTTACTAATTGATCTTGATGGGAAAATAGCACTTTAAATAGTTATGTTTTTACTCAAAGGTTTGAGAGACATACAACATTGGTCTGAGATGCTTTCTTTTATAGTAAATAATTGCTATTATAGAGACTTGTAACTGATCAAAATACTAAAATAAATAACACTGAATGTTCAGCTGCATATAGGTCATTGCTATAAAAGTCCTACCCCAAGTCACAGAAGAGGGTGCAGAAAGCATTTGAGAGCTAGAAACTACAGAGGACAGCTGCAAAATTCTGTCTACAGGAAATGACATGTCTGGCATGAATGAACTCATAGCTGTGTTTACTTGCACAAGATGTGTATATGATAAAGCCAATCAAAACTCCAGAATCAATAAGAAGGGGACACAGAGGTCTACCCCTACTGGAGGATCTGGGGCAAATCAAACTATTGGTAGTCAATGAGTGTTAAAGAAGGGAGAGTCAATCTTCTTTGATGTAATGACAAATGGTAAGTTGCTCATATACCAGTAGGTTATCAAACACATACAAGCACACACACACACACACATGCATGTGTACACAAATGTGTATGAATATATGGGAACATAAGGGAAGTAATAATTGGGCTAAAAAGGTTGTTGATAATAAAAAAACGGAAAGGAAATATCAAATTTGGAAGAAAATTGAATAACAGGTATTAGTGGAGTTGGAGCGTGATAGTAATGAATGGGTATTGTCAGTACATATTTTATAAATGTCTGAAACTTTCAAAGCCTAAATATTATTAAAATAAATAACAAAGTACTGACAACAGTCTATGGAACTGATTACAATCAAATCTAGCCTAGTGAATTAAGAGGTTAGTGGTATTGTTCACAGAAGCATGGGCTACTAGGAGGCAGCTATGTTGGTTAAAAACCCACCCCAGCCTGTATGAAGACACACGAAAGCTGCATCACCAAAGCTCCCAACACAACAGGCAGTCAGACCCTGTGAAGACAGTATAATCTCCCAGAATTTTTTAATGATTGATTGAGGAATTCCTTGTGAGTCTTGTAACTTTCTGAGATCCTAAGCTTAGAAGGTTTCAGTCTTCTTCTAAAAGGGAATGGCTTAATTCTACACATCACAAACTTTGTGAACATAATGACTTCTCATAATGTCAAAGTAGAACACTTCTTCCAATAATGGTGAAAAATTAAGTAGACCTAAATATTTTAGTTGTTAATGTGTTTCTTTTAATTATTTATAACTTTAACTCCCAAATTTTGGTAAATGATCTTCGATCTGATTTGAAAAATATTTAAACAAGGCTTGACTAGAACTTTAAAACGAGATAACATGTTTACAAAGCTGGTCAGTAGCTCAATATTTAAATTTGAGTAGCAAAGATTTTTGTCCCTGCTTCATGATAGTTCTTGCTTCACAAACTGATGCATTTGTGATACGATTGACCTGTATTTGAAGTACAGGTCATCTCATTACTCTCTAGCCTAGAGTGTAATATACTGGGCTTTTATACTTGAAGCAGACATAATCGCAAATGATAAACTAGACCTTAACATTTTGCTCTGAGTTATCCTTTCAAATAGGACCAAAACATGAATATTAAGTTCAATTTTTTTTGTGGAAAATATACAGAGTTGATAGAAAAAAAAAACAGACAAAGCAAAACAAAGACCAAAAGTTCCAGATGCAATAATAGCTACATGATCAAAACTCTCTCTGTGTGTAGAAAGGTGAGAAAAGAGGCCTCACACTTGAAGTGTGTCCTATAGGTCTCTCAGTATTTTTACATGTATCTATTTATTTCATCTTTATACAAAACTAATGAGGTAGTTAGCATATTTATATGTGCAAAATCTTTCACTTTAAAAGAGAAAAATTATATATGTATTTCAAACTTAAAGTTTCCAGTGCCAGAAACAAAATCTTTTCTCATGCCATGCAGTTTGCTTGTACTGTATGTAACCAGGGTTAGACTGTCCTTAGTGTTCTCAGGGAATTTAATAATGAAAGCATTGAAAAGTATTTAATTTTTGCATGTGAGTACTTGCAAGTAACAGAAACCATCCAAGAGAAACATTCTAGCCAGAAGCATCAGGGAGCAACAGCTGTGCAGCATCCAACTGGCTATGTGAGTTTGCAGAGAAGAATCTTGAATGTTCTACCTTTCGAATGATCATGAGAATATATTTGTCCTGCAAAGCATCAACAGCTTTCTGTCTGAAGGCAAAGAGCAAAGCAGATACTCTTTCAGGATCCTGTTACTTATTATCCTGCTTTTCCTTCCTCTCCTTTAAGTAAGGCAAGCCCTGTAAGAGACAGGCTTCAGGGCATGCAGGTCCTACTCTATGTGCTTCATGTGTTCAAATTCTTCTCTAAGTACCTAATTCACACTCAGGCAGGGACTTGAGACCCCAACAGAATAAACATGCCACTAATTCCTTTTCAACACATTTTCATAATGGAATGAAAAGAAGGTGAACCTTCACAAAAGAAACGCACTCAAAGGAGTGAAATGTACTGAGAAATAGTTGACAAGCTTGGTACTAGGCCAGAATTCTCAAAAGCAAATGGAACAAAATCAAGATAGAGTGTGTTAGGAGTGTTAAGTGCTAGTGAGTAGGCATTATCTGAATAGTCTTTCAATTATTTTACATGTATGAACCTACTTTACAGAATATATTTTTCAATGTATAAAAAGAAAGCAAAAGTTCTATATGAAATAAATATGAAAGTTTACTAAAATCCCTTGACACAAAAACAAAATCAAAAGGGTAACATATAATATATATGCCTACATATTATATGTCTATTTATTACGTATAACATGCACTTAATTTAAACAATGTTTTTAAGAAGATATTTTAACACAGCCTTGTAATATAAAATGGACTATCTATTTGGATAAGAATGAAAAGAGAAAATTTTATATTTAGATTGAAATTGTGGAGAATTCTAAGTCAGTGAACACGAAACATATATATACTATAACATAATAACAAGGACTATGATATTTTTCTCATCAGTATATCACAGATTTCTTGAATTGTAATGTAGGTAGTTTATGATGGTCACGCTAGATTTTTCACACACACATGCACCTACACATACACACATACACTAAGCCATTTAGGACAAAACATTTCAATACTCTGAATAAAATATTGAGGTTATATTTTATGAGTTAAGAACAAATTTAAAATATGAAACTAGTAGGTAGTAAAATTATAAAGTAATGCTTAAGATAATAAAATAAAAATTACAACTCTTTCCAATAATAAATACTAATTATAAGAAAAGATTCTAAGTATAAGAAACCTTAACCTAGAAACTAATTTAATCACTAAGGAAAAGAATTTATCCTTTTTTACATGTTTGTGATGCATCAAGACAGAAGTAGCAATCCTAGGAACAACAGATTTGTGAGGCCTATAGGTTAGTGGTCATGTGATACATTTAATGCTAAGTGTAATAAATAAATGATGTATTTTATGAAATATATGAAACAAATACGGAGTTGATTAAGAAGCCGGAAAATGGCTGGCCTGAATTGTATATATGGTAACAAAGCAGGCAGGCAAGGTTTATTGAGATAGTGTGGTAGTGAACAATGACCTTCAGGGAAAGCAAATGTCTTCTAAATGATTCTTCCAGGCAGAAAGAATATGTACAACTATATGTTAGAACTTGGGCTTGCTTTGATAATACAGAGTAAAAAGTTTTGACAGTCTGGGTAAAGCCAATAATAGTCTTTTTATCTTATGGTAGAATGCATGGTAATCTCCAAAGTATATTTTATCAGAGATATCCAAGTCAGGGAGTCATCATGATGGGGTCCTAGTTAGGCCTCTATTCCTGTCTGGGTTCTCACATGACACAAAGAAAGATTTCTGTGTCTTTTAACAAGTTCATTCATCCCATCAAAAGATTTGAACTCTAAGTCTCATGGACACAAAGGTTTGACCCACAAACATATTGGAACGTAGGCTTCATTGATGCCTTGCTTCCTGAGCTCCATGATCTCCCTCTTAGCCCCTGTTTTAATATTCAGACCAGAAAAGCTGAAATTCCCCAAACTTAGGATGAGCCGCTGTACATGTTTCAGAGGACATTCCACAGCTTGCATTTGTGAATGCTGAAGCTTTTGAAATGTAAGTGCTTGATTTTTTTTTTCTAAAGCGCATGAAGTGGCTTTGTATTCAACAACAGTGGCAGTGCTCATCTGAATGTCCTTTGTCTTTCAGCTCTTATACTTGATCCTTAGTTCATAGAGACAATAAAAGTCCCTCTCAGATGATCCCCCTCATAACTATGAAGTGCCTGGAGAAGGGCCAGATGATATGAAAGGGAAACACAGATCAAGGAAGGTAGTATGCCATGACAGCCGGCCACAGATAAATAATGATGTCTACTATTTAGGATCAGTTCACTCTTTGAAAGAAAAATGAACTGCAAATGCTTGCTTACATAGGAATTCTAACATATTCCAATGGCAGCCCTTATTACGCTTTGCCATACTGATCCATGAAAGCATAAGATTGGATGAGAAGGTAGGAAAACCGGGCATGAGAGGCAGAGTCCAGGCTTTGAGTCTCATTTCACAGAGCTTCTTCTCAGGGGGTGCTGTGACTCCTTCCTTTAACATTGCAAGACTAAAACAGATACTGCTAATGCCACTGATATTAGTGTAATAATGAATTCAGTGAATCACTTATATTGTGTTTTAGTAAAACATGCTACTATTATGAAGATAGACATGATTGGGACATCTAGGAGGTTGAGGTCCTAAAAGCATCTTAAGTCTTATTTCCTATTTTTGGAGCCCAGTAATCTAAGTGCAATGTCCCTAGCACTAGTGTTCCATGTAAAATCCCAATTTAAGAACAACAAAATGTCTTAACTACATGGCCTCAATTTGGTTTTTTTGTTTTGTTTTTGTTTGTTTGTTTGTTTGTTTGTTTTTCGAGACAGGGTTTCTCTGTGTAGCTCTGGCTAACCTGGAACTCACTCTGTAGACCAGGCTGGCCTCGAACTCAGAAATCCACCTGCCTCTGCCTCCCATGTGAATTTGTTTGTTTTATAAAAAGTCTTAAAATCAAATATGAGAACTGGAAAAAAATCTCAAAGAGGAAATAGATATTAGGCAAGCAAAAGTACTTAGCATGGTATGAGTTTGTCTTTATGGCTAGAGTATCCCATTGAGGCTAAACACATTTGAGCTTTAAATAGTTTGTTCCCACTGCACACAAAAGTAAGGGGTCAGGGCTTTTCCTCACGTGTGCACTAAGGGTCTGAATCACCAAATATTTTTCATTTTGCTATAATCCTATTGCATTGGGATTTTGATCCTTCTGCTTTTGGTTCTTTGGGGGAGGACCATGGAGGAAAATTACCACAATGGAAGGTCTGGTCCACCATATAATATGACACTTTTCCCATAAATATAAATAAGTTGCTTGTGTTGTTATAAATACTATACAAAATAATTATAACATGGCTCATTGGACAGAATGACTAGTAGTAACTAATAGAAAAATGACATTTAAAATGGTGGAAACAGTTTAAATGTTCTCCTGAAAATACATAAGAAGTATGAACTTGTCAGTGTATTTTGGCAAAGCGTCCTTAAGGACTAAGGACCTTTACGTAAACATAAGACATTCTTAAAAGTCCCTAGAATAGGTAGGGAGAGAGTGGGCAGCCTTGTCTAGTCCCTGATTTTAGTGGGATTGCTTCAAGTTTCTCTCCATTTAGTTTGATGTTGGCCAGTGGTTTGCTGTATATTGCTTTTACTATGTTCAAATATGAACCTTGAATTCCTGATCTTTCCAAGACTTTTATCATGAAGGGATGTTAGATTTTGTCAAATCCTTTCTCAGCATCAACCACCAACCAAAGACTGCACATGGAGGGGTCTGATTGTTCAGGCAGCATATGTATGGTAGAGGGTTGCGAATTCAATCATCAATAGGAGGAGAGGAGCTCGGCCCTGTGAAGGTTCTGTGCCCCAGTGTAGGGGAATGCCAGGGCCAGAAAGTGGGAGAAGGCGGGGTGGCAGGCATGGGGAAGTGGGAGGCAACAGGGGTTTGTTTTTGTTGTTTTTGTTTGTCTCTTTATTTTTTGGAGGGGAAACTGGGAATGGAGAAATTTACATGTAAATAAAGAAAATATCTAAAAGAAAAAAAAAAGTCCCTAGAATGGAACCATTGGGCTGTTGCCAACCTTTGGGAAAGTCCTGTAAAACCTATCTTAGAAGAGTTTGCTTTGCTTTGGTAAGTAAACTTTTTAAACTGTGTCTCTTGACTAAATTCTTTCAAATGAATGAAAAATCCATTTGTTGCAACATACCAGAAATTAAAGGAAACATTAACCTCCAAAAATAAAATAAACTCTCAAGTAATGTATTCATTGAAATATCTTAGATAAGAGATCCTAGGAAAGATCACTGTAGCTGTGGCATATATTAGGATAATTATCAACACCAGAGAAAGACAGACAGACAGAAAACACTAAGAGGGTATGAGGAGAGTTCAGAGCCTAGCACTAGATATGAATAAGGGGGCTTGGAAAAAACTAATCAGTACACAGAAGGAAGGAATGGGAATTCTTATATCTCACTGAGGGTGAGGGGTCCTCTCTTAGGAAAAGCCTGCAGCCAGACCCTCTGATTCCTATACAGAAAGCAGGATAAGTGGTGTAGAGCAAAGTTCAGGTGATGTAAAAGCACTTACCATGGTGAGGAAATCTGCTTGCTACCTGGAAGTCAGCTGGAGACTTACAGACAATGCACTCAGCAGGGTGCCTGACAGTATCCTTGAGAAGGGAAACATTGGAGTTTTGTCTACTCCACTTTGAGCTTCCTGAAAGTTGCAGATGCTCACTTGCCCAAGAGCTATCTCAGATCAGCAGATGAAAGAAAGACATACAATATATCATTTTTTAAACTGCCTTGTTGGCTCTGTGCTGGGCTCTTCTAAGCCATCCACAGCTAGTGTGCCCTTACCTTTACTCCTAGGTCATCATCTATAAATCTCCCCTTAACTTAGTGGCCTATGTTACCTTCTATGAAGCCCATTGGTCTTGCTGCCCAAGGCACTTTCAGACTGCCCTTCTGTGGGTGGCTTTCTAATTCCATTTTGGAAGAACTCCCCTTCAGCTCTGAGATCACACCATCTCTTTCTCCCAATTATCTCTATTCTCCTCTTCCTGCCCTCTCTTCTCTCCTAGCCTGTGGGAACCTGGAAATCCTGCCTCTTTCTTTATGTCCAGCCATTTGCCACTGGCATGTTTATTGATAGATCAAAAAAGAGTTGAGAGCAAGCATCTTCAGCATCAGTAAACACAGATTCCCTGTTAAATCAAAGCATCAGAACCACTCCTCTACACACACACACACACACACACACACACACACACACACACATATATGTGTGTATGTAACAAAAATAGTTTCCCTTCTCTAGGTTGCTTCTTCAGTCATTATCTATTTCATTTGCAAATTGAAGCTTTTTCACTTCATGAACCTACACTTATTGATGTTTCTTCTTGTTTCATGAGTTCCCAGAGCCCTATTCAGAAAGATATATATATATATATAAAACATATATATATATGTTTTCTTAAAATTTATTTCTACAGACATGGTGAATAACTTCTCTAATTTTAGCAGGTTTATGGCAGAGGCAGCAGTATTGTCATGAGCTCAAGGATTAGCCTGAGATAAAAATTTCCAGAATGAGTTACCCTAACTTCAAAAAAATAAATAAATAAAATAATAAGTAAATGAATTTAATATTGTACATTTAAATCTTAGTTGGGTTTTCATTGAAATAATGAGGGGGAAAGGGTACATTTTATTAATTCCATTTAATATTATATAAGGTAGACCACAAACATATCATCTAATGTTATGATTAAAATGTTAACATGCTTGCCCAGAACTTCCCTGAAGAGGAGTGGTTCTGATGCTTTGCTTTAATAGGGAATCTGTGTTTACTGATGCTCCAACCCAGCTCATAGAACTTCACCTTTTTACAAGGAGAGACAGGCTCTAGTCAGAATCATCAAGGCCCGTTAACAACAGATGCAACCAGTTGGCAAGAGCCAAGCGCAAGAACATAGACAAAAGATACAAATGCTTCTTGGCATCATCAGAACCCAGTTATTCCACCACAGCAAGTCCTGGATAACCTAATGTGACTGAAAAGCAAAATTCTGATCTAAAATGAAAATTATAGAGAATGTTAAGGAAGACATAAATAACTCTCTTAAAGAAATATAGGAGAACACAGGTAAACATGCAGTAGCCCTTAAGAAGGAAACACAAAAATCCTTTAAAGAAATATAGGAAAACACAACCAAACAAGTGAAGGAATTGAAAAAATAAAACTGTCCAGGATCTAAAAATGGAAAAAGAAATAATAAAGAAATCACAAAAGGAAGTAGCCCTGGAGGTGGAAAACCTAGGAAAGAGATCAGGAGTTATAGATGCAAACATCACTAACAGAATACAAGAGATAGAAGAGAGTGTCTCAGACATAGAGGATATCACAAAAGAAATTGACACAAGAGTCAAAAAGAAAAAAATAAAAAGTGCAAAAAGCTCATAACCCAAAACATTGAGGAAATTCAGGACACAGCGAAAAGGCCAAAGATAAGAATAGCCGGAATAGAACAGAGTGAAGATTCTCCATTCAAAGGGCCAGAAAACATCTTCAACAAATCATAGAAGAAAATTTCCCTAACCTAAAGAAAGAGATGGCCTTGAAAGTACAAGAAACCTACAGAACCCCAAAGATATTGGACTAGAAAAGAAAATCCTTCCCTCACATAATAATCAAAAGATTAAATACATGGAACAAAGAAAGAGTATTTAAAGAGGTAAGGAAAAAAGGCCAAGTAATATATAAAGGCAGACCTATCAGAATCACAGCACACTTCTCAACAGAGACACTAAAAGCCAGGCGATCTTGAACAGATGCCATGCAGACTCTAAGAGAACACAAATGCCAGCCCTAGCTATTATACCCAGCAAAACTCTCAATCACCGTAGATGGAGAAACCAAGATATTTGATGACAATTCCAAATTTAAGCAAAATCTCTCCACTAATTCAGTCCTACAGAGGATATTATAAGGAAAACTCCAACACAAAGAGAGAAACTACACCCAAGAGAAACCAAGAATTAATCATCTCACAAACATAAAACCATCTCTAAAAATAAACTGGAATCATTGGTCTTTAGCATCTCTCAACATCAATGGAATTAATTCCCCAATAAAAAGATAGCTTGGATACATAAACAAAACATAGCATTTTGCTGCATACAGGAAACACACCTCAGTAATAAAGACAGAAACACAACCTCAGCATAAGAGGCTGGAGAATATTTTTCAAGCAAATGGTCCCAAGAAGCAAGGAATAACTGTGCTGATATCCAATAAAATAGACTCCTCTGAAAGCAGTTACACTGTGCTCTCAGGATATGCTGTGATTCAGTGATACTGGGCAATTATTAATCAACACTAAGTTCTTAACTCTAGCTAACCAGCATTAATTGTCCCAGTAACACAAAGTCTTGTTAATTACACCTGATTCTTTGGGTAGCTAACCATAACTAGAAAAAGTTAAAACAAAATTACAAACAGCCCTAGTAGTCTTTAAACTTCCCTTTGAATTTTGACAAGCCAGAACTCTATCTTCTGCACTGTTATAAATGTTCTTATTTTCTAAGCTTCTAATAGAAGATCTCACAAATATCTTAACACTCAAAGTTCTCTTCTAGCCCAAAGTCCAGATTTATTTTACAGCCCTCCCCAAAACATTGTCAGGGTTGTCACAACAATACATCACTTCTGGTACCAACTTTTCTCATAAATTATTATTGCTGTAAAGAGATGCCATGATCCAGGCAACTCTTATCAAGGCAAACATTTAATCTGGGCTAGCTTCCAGTTTCTGAGGTTTGGTCCATTTTCATCATGACAGGAAGCATGGCAACATGCATGAATACAGGATGCTGAAGGAGCCTTGATCTGAAGGCAGTAAAGAAAAGATTGGGGTTTCTTTCACACTGCATAGCTTGACTTTTAATGCCTCAAACCCCTGCCTCCACAGTGCCATACTTCCTCTATTGAGGCTAGACTTCATCCAATAAGGCCAAATTTCCTGTGGCCAAGCATTCAAACACATGAATGTATAGAGGCCATACCAATTCATATCACCACAAACACTGAGCTCTTTGATCCATTTAGAATAGAGTTGGGTACAGAGTAAGAGATAAGGGGCAAATTTCATTCTCCTACATGTTGATATCCAATTTTTCCCTCAACAATAATGAGGATAATGACTTTTTGCTTAGGTCTGGTTTTGCTTTTATTGTCAAAAATCAGGTGGCTATAGGTGGGTGGAGTTACATGAAAGTAACTGTTTCTGTCCCAGTACCAAGCTGTTTTCATGGCTCAGTAGTATTTACTTGAAATCAGAGATGGCAATATATTCAGCAACATTTTGTTTTCACTTTGAGGATTGTTTGGCTTAATTGAGGTTTTCTTGTTTGTTTGTTTGTTTGTTTTTTGTTTTGTTTTAGTTTTTTTTGTGTGTGTGTGTATGTGTGTGTGTGTTTCTATAGGAATTATAAGATTGGTTATTTACTTTCATTGCAGTTCCTGCTCAGAAGAATATGCTCATCTCTAAAGCAATAGGTTACAATTAAAAAGTCTAATGACAAGCATGGTATGCCTTCCCTGAAGCTGTTGGGTCAGGAATGCAACAGAGACCCCTAGAATGATAGATGATATTGCTGTTAGCATTGGTTTAAGTTACCCACCAGTATGACCCTGCTGCCGAACTCATGCCATAATTTTATCACTGTCAGGGAAGCATCAAGTTGGTAATGACCAGGAAGCTTTCTGTCTAGCTTTCATGGTAGTAGAACATGCTATGCAGGCTTCTATAGCAAATAACCAGTCAACAATCATAACCAGCATGAAGGCTATGGACTACAGTAATCACTGGTATGGCAAAATATGCCCATGTGTGTACTACTGGCATAAATGTCATAGAAGCAACATTCACTTTCTGATTAAATTCAAGTATAATCCCTCTGAAAGAAATATAAGTTTGTTGGTCTAAATCAGGCCAATAGCCAGTGTTTGGAGCTAATGGGCATCAGAGGTGAACCTACTTCTATTACTCTGCTAAATGGACATAGTAGCATACCACTCTTTAAAAATGTATCTCCTTTTTGTAGATATTCATTCAGCTCTTAACTGTAAGCCTCATCAAAGAAGTTTCCTTGGCATCTAAGTGACACCCTACCCAGGGTCAAGGATCATTATGGAAAAGTGAATGGAAAGGTAAAGTCCAGAGCTCAGGAAGAATGGGAGCCATTGTGCTGAAAAACTCAGCCATCCATCGAACTGAGTACAGGGTCCCCAGTGAAGTACTTAGAGAAAGGACCAATGGAGCTGAGGGGTTTGCAGCCCCTTAGGACTAACAACAATATGAACTAA
>NW_022196898.1:26083731-26107060 GCF_008632895.1 Mastomys coucha
AGATCAGCACAAGATAAAGCCATCAATATTTTTCATGGACTATTTGTGAGTGTGTGTGAGTGTGTGTGTGTGTGTGTGTGTGTGTGTGTGTGTGTGTTTATGTGTGAGCCCAAAATCTCTGACTGAGGAACCATTGAGAGTTGATTATTGGGACACAGAAAGATCCAACTGTTTGTCAGAGGTCCTGATGAAAGAACAACCCCCGCCCCCCCCCACACACACAGAAATCTGTCCTTACTCAGAGGCAGGATAATGTCTGGTCTGATGCAGGGGTCAAAACTTTAGAGAAATCAAGGTTTTAGTTTCTGGGAACCTGACTCTTCCCCAAGGGTTATGGTTAATATTCCTAAGGCATCTGTGTCTGAGGTACCCTTTGTTCTGTTTGTCATCGTTGATTAAGCAGATTTCTCTCAACTCTCCACTATTCTTTTACTGTAAATATATAAGATGCAGTACTCCTTTGCAAATTTAATTGGCACAAGTCATCCTGGTCCCAACTTTTCTCTGATCCTTTCTGTTCCCTGTCATTCACCTTACCATACACGACCCCTTCACCTGAGGCTTGCAGTCAGTGTAAGGCTTCTGTGTGAGGAGAAGTCAATTTTTTTGTAAGGGTATGGCCTCTAGTATGTCAACAATGCTTCATTGAATACCCCAAAGGTAAATAGAAAATACAACTCCCACTCAAAACTGTTAGAAGTACTACAATAACACCAAGCTATTCAACCATAGCATATCTTTAATGAACCTAGTTCAGACCCATACAGGTTCCCTGATTTTGGCTTCAGTCTCTGTGACCCCCTATGAGCCCTGCTTAGTTAACTTTGTTGGACATGTTCTTGTGGTTTCTTCTAACCTGAGTGTTTATTTGGATGTCAGTGAGTGTTCATTTAATCTTTAGCTTTAAGGATTGAGAAGGGAATGAGAATGTCTTAGTCAAGAAGAGAGACCCAGGGAATGTAGACTCAGAATTGAGAATCTGTATAGATCCATGTACAAAAGTCCTTTAAAAGAGTGGTGATAGGGGTAGGAGTGTGGAAATTCAAGAATGTGATAAGAAATCAGAGGGATTGTTTGCAATGGGGAAATATCCCCCAAAGACTTGGATTTATCTCTCAATCATTGTACAGCATGGATTGAGACAGGCATTTCAGGGCATATTAGAATCTATGTCTACAACTGCACAAGGAAAAGAATCTGAACCAATGCGATTGCTAGTGATTATCTAGCAGCACATAGCCGAGGAGGCTGCCTACTCTGAAGATGGGAAAATTGTAGTCTCTGCTTCTGTTGACAATATATTGTTCTTCCTTCACTTTGTCTTACTTTGAACAATATTCATTATTATATTGCTACAGCTATTCTGCCATTTTGACTCTGTCTTATGTGTTTATGCTCAGATTGTAGGCTATAATGCAAAGCCTATCATATCTCATTTTCTACACTGTTCAGTGTGCTATATCTCAGGAACAAATACAAAATAGAAACTGAAGAAATGTACTAAGTAATCTCCACATTGCAAGGCATCATAAAGCATTATTTTTCTCAAGGCACAGTAAAATGTGGTTTAATTCAAAATTTAAACCAACAAACTAGAAAGGAATTCTTAAAACACTGGATACATATCCCATAAAACAAAACTAGAAACAGTGACAGAGTATTATCTGCCAACACATTAACTCAACTTGGAGAGAGGGGATAACCATAACACATGCATAAAAAGTTAAAAAGTATAAAAAAGATTTCCTTGCAGAATGACTAGTCCCATGGACATGTATAACGTGTTATCTTTATTCTCTTAACATGAAGTTCATAGCCTGGCGTGGTGGTACACGCCTTTAATTCCAGCACTTGGGAGGCAGATGTAGGCAGATTTATTTCTGAGTTCGAGGCCAGCCTGGTATACAGAGTGAGTTCCAGGACAGCCATGGCGATATAGAAAAACCCTGTCTCGAAAAACCAAAAAAAAACCCCAAAAAACAAAAAAACAAAAACAAAAAACAAAACCAAAAAACAAAACAAAACAACAAAAAACAACAAAAAAAACAAACCAAAACAAACAAAACAAAACAAAAACCCATGAAGTTCATAGCCTTGAACAGCACAGCACAGCAAAAAGGACTTAGGCAAAGTGTGCCAAGCCACCCAGAATGGCTACTTTTAGGAATTTAAAATGTACTCTATACCTCAACCTGCAAGTGGTACCAGTTTACAGCATGTGTCAGTTGGATTTGCTGAAATACTGGCTATTGCCTGAATTTGTTCTTTCTGAAAACGATCTCCTTTTAGGAGTTATCACAAATAGATTTATTAGCTTCCATGTTGAATAAACAACCAAGAGCTTGGTATGCGCATTGGCCCAGAAGCGGTTATTGAGGACACATTCCTACTTTTATGGCAGCATCTTTTACTTTTATGTTTAGCCATCTCTCAATTTGACGAATTGAGTTTTATTAAAAAAAAAAATACAAGAGAACACAGTAGAATGAAACAGAACACTTTCTCCTCCATTTTATAAATACAAGTCTGAGTATTTCCTTTGTTTTAACATATCAAACTTTTAAAAGAGCAGATTTCATGGCACTGTTGCTAGAAACAGGGCTTCTAGAAGAATAAACAGGCAAATTTAGGAGCTACTGACAAACCAAAGCTTAAACATCATTTCCAATGTGTAAATTCCCCGTAACTGTTTCTTCCCATGGGCCTTTGTTTATTTGTTTTCCTTTGGTGAGTTTCCGTGTTCTCTGGAAATACATACTCATTTAAAAACTGAATATTGAAAGATCATGCCATCTTTCCAATTTTAATACTATTAAAAATTAAGAAATAAATAAGTTTAAAATATATAGAATATAACTGGGCATGATGTTACAAGTCTTTGATATCATGACTATGGTAGCAGAGGTGACCATACCTTTGTGAATTCAAGATAAGCCTGGTCAATGTAGTTCCAGAGGAACAAGAACTATTTAGAGAGACCCTGTGTCAAAAAAAAGATAAATAAAATAGAAAGAATAACTTAATACATAAATGAAAGGAAGAATAAAAGTCTGTAAAAATGAGAAGAAATGTCGGATAGAGACTGGGAAAAACACACAGAGATATTAAGACCAAAGTGGATGTTTTTCATTATGAAAGAGAAGTGGTCTATTAATACCAATGAGGATTACATTTCACACAGGATAGAAAGGGATTACCAAGTTATACCTCTCAAATGTTAGCACATTGTCACACTACCCATGTGTAGATCCATCCTATTCATTTTCCTCTTCTTACATTTCTGTAGGATAAACAAAGAATTGGGTCCCTCCATTTGTGCAACTTTCTTCTTTATGTTCTGCCCATTATATATGTCCTGCTTGCCTGCAATTAATTTATTCCATGAAAACATAGCATACACACATGCTTTTATTAAAAATATACTTTACTTAAAAATGTACCTCATACTTAAATTCACATAACCAAATTTGAGTGTTTAATTTCTTAAACAATGTTTTACAGGCATGTTCTAAAATAAGAAAAACCCGACTTCTCACCCAGATAATCATCCTATCTTCCTGAGAGTCTCAGCCAAAAAAGGAGCAACACTGAGGAGGTTGAAAGACTCATGCCTAAGGGGTTGAGTGAATTGTGTACATGAAACAAGTGCATGGTCACCTTAACTTAATCTTCAGGTATTTTGTACGAGCAGTGTAAAATTATCCATCCCTTTAGGATATACCTTCACAATTTTTAATGACATTTGGGAAAGGGGAAACGAAGTGGAACTATTTTCACAAGGTTCTTTTTCCTGTGTTCTATTCCACAGAGAGGTGTGGAATGATAATTCATGGGCTCTTCCCACTCAATTAGCACGCATAGAACAAAGAAGTTATCAGAAACACCTATACTTCAATTTTATGGGCAACTGTTTCTGTTTTGTAAAAGTTTCCTACATTTATGTTGTAAAATGCATTTTTGGCTAGGAAAAATTGTCTTTGAGTTATTCGACTGGACAGTAGAAATAAAAGCTACAGAATTACCTGGCATCAATTTTAATATTATAATACCATGCTTACTGCTTTATTTTTAATAGCAGCCTCCCAATGAGCATGCATTGCATTTAAAGTCTCCAATTTAGAGATTCAGCAGGCATAGGTATTTATACAGATTCATTCAGTAACCTAAAATGAGTAAATGATATAGCTGACAGGAAGACTAGGAATCGTGTTGCGCATCTGAAATGAAGGAACTGAATGAGCTAAACAAATAAAATAGCGACACCAGTAAAGTCAGCTGCAGGTCATGACTTCAGGAAGAACTCACCCCTTCAGCATTGGGGAACAACGGGCGATTGTTGGAATTACTGTGATGAAGACTATCTGAAACTGGTCTGCAGATATCTGTATGTTCAGCCTCCAAGGAGTGGGGGGGTCAGCATTGTGGCACCAGATGGTCTCAGCGATGCTGGTTCCAGGAGTGAACATGCCTGGAGAAACTGGAATCAACCACAGCTGCTATGTGAAGAGCTGCTGCTAAACATATGACAAGAAAGAAAGCACTCAAGACACTTGTGCCTGCTGTTCTCTTTATGCTTTCTCCCCTCTCTTATCCCTGTGGTCCAGGTACAGCAAGAAGGCAGATACAATCATAAACATCAATTTCAGTCACTGTGGTTGAGGATCGTAAATTAACAGCTAGCCTGGTAGATTGGTGGATTGGTGACTAGGGAATTGGGGAGTGGTTAGTAAACATATTATGGTTTACTTATGCTAAGCCATGCTATATTTGTACTGACAATCAAAGTAAGCTACTAAAATGTACTCTAGTCATCAAATCCTCTAACATATATATACATATATATATATATATATATATATATATATATGTATGAAAAAGTTCAGAAAAAGATAATCAAGCCATATAAGGTGGCCCAGAAATTTAATCCCAGCACTCAGTAGGCAGAGAAGGGTAGATAGATTTCTATCTAGGTTTAAGTTCAATCGAATTCGTAGAGTGAGTTCCAGGACACCCAGGGCTACACAGAGAAACCTTCTCTGGGGGAAAGAGAAGAAACATATAATCTTTTAATTAATTGACTTTATAGAAAAAAAGAATATCAATACTGAGTCATAAAGCTACTCTGAAAGAATGAAATGCCAGTGTCTGCTACAAGGCATCCTTCCTGTATGATGATAGCAAACCAAGCTGGCAGATGAATCATGTGTAGGAACTCTGTTTAAAAGATGGTTCTAATCTATTCCTGTTTCTTTTGTTTGTTTGTTTGTTTTGAGGTTGTTTTGGTTTTGTTTTAGATTTTTTGTTTTGTTTTGTTGTGCTTGTTGTTTTCTTTTTTAAATTCCAGGAAGAATGTGTACAGAACTTTCTTACTGAAGTGGTTACACACCAGCCTATTCATTTACATATCCCTAGCTGTTAAAATTTCAGTAGAGGCTGGAGGATGGCTCAGAGACTGAGTCTGCTGTCACAGAAGGCCTGACCTTAGTTCCCAGTACCAAAGTTCAGTAGCTCACAAGCTACTGGACCAGTAGTTCCAATGAATCAGATACCTTCTTTTGAAATCTATGGACAAATGTGTCTGCACTTAACTGTACACAAGCCCACATTCATATATGAACACTTACAAATCTTTTAAAAATTTAAATATATGAACTGACATATTAATTATGCTTAATCTCAATATAGATTTCAATTACAACTAAAAGTACTAGAAAAATAGTATTGTTGAGATTTTTTAGTCATTGTCTTCTCTAAAATCATAGAAAACTAAAACAAAGCAGAATATCCTGACCAACTATCACAAATATCTGTACTGAACAGATGTCTGTGAATAAGACACAAGCAAGTAATATTCAACATATTAGTCAAATTTGTTCTTTAAACACAGTAGGCAAATTGTCTTTTAAATACTTACTGTCTCTAAAACTGAAGAGAAAAGTAAGTCTTATATGTATAGAAATTATTTCAATTTACAATATAATAACCTTATAAAATAAATGTAATAATTGTATAAATAATTAGAATAAAATGTGGGATAATGTAATTATAATTAATATTTGTCTTGCAAGATAGGATCCCACTCTTGCTATAGCCCTGCCTTGCTTTGAACTCATGGTTACTGGAGATAATTCTCAACTTGTAGGATTACAGACATGTGCCATCATTCCTGCTCTGATGTTATTCTAAAGTAAAAGAAATATTTTTAAACAAAAGCCAGTTCTTTCTCATTTGCCATCTTGTTTCATTCACAGTTTATATGTAAAAATATTGTATAGATTCCTAATCAATGAATAGTCTTCAGATGTGTTTGTTATCTGCTTGTTAAGGCAAAAGTACTGGATAAAGACAAATTAAGCAAGGCATGACCTAATTTAGTTCAGTCTGAGGGACATTACAACATGGGAGGAAATTATGGTGGTAGGATTTTCAGGCAGCTAGTCACATTGAATTAATAGTCAGGAAGCAGACAGAAATTAATTATGGAACATAGCTAGCTTTCTTCTTTTTCTATAGTCTAGGAAATATATCTACTAAATAGTCTTGCACACATATAGGGCACGTTACAATTTATTTATTCTAGATAACCCCTCACTCATATTCGTAGAGGCTTATCTGTTTTCCTAATCTACATTTTGTCAAATTGACAATCAATATTTTCCATAGGTTAGGGAATTTTTAGGTGCTGTCAAGGCACATATAAATTAGGAGCCTTGAAGGTACCAACAGCACAGCTTGTTAACCTTGTCCCTAGAGAAAATGAGATTGCTGCAAGCAAACATTTCCTAATTTATCCATGTTGTGGAATGAGGCCTTTTAAAATGACCAACATCCTTTTTTCAGTTTCTTAATTGGTTATTTTATTTATTTACGTTTCAAATGTTATCCTCCTTCCCACTTTTCCCTCCAAAAGCCTCCTCTCCCTGCTTCTATGAGGGTGCTCCTCTACCTACCTACCTACCTACCCACTCCTGCCTCTACACTCTAATATTCCCCTACTCTGGGTTATGGAGTCTTCTCAGGCCAAGGGCCCCCCCTCCCATTGATGCCTAATAAGGAAATCCTCTGCAACATTCGAAGGTGTAGCCATAGCCCATCCATGTGTACATACTCTTTGGTTGGTGGTTTAGTCCCTGGTGCTTTGGGGAATCTCATTGGTTTATATTGCTGTTCTTCTTATGGGATTGCAAACCCCACTAATTCCTTCAGTCCCTCCCCTAACTCCACTATGGACCCCCTTATTCAGTCAAATGGTTGGTTGCAAGCATCTTCATCTGTATCAGTAAGGCTCTGGCTGAGTCTCTCAGAAGACAGCCATATCAGGCTCCTGTCAGCAAGCACTTCTTGGCATCAGCAATAGTATCTGGATTTGGTGTCAGGAGATAGGATGGATCCCCAGGTGCAGCAGTCTCTGGATGGCCTTTCCTTCAGTCTCTGTTCCATTTTATCCCTGCATTTTCTTTTTACAGGAGCATTCTGGTTTAATGTTTTTGATATGGGTGGGTGGCCTCATCCCTCAACTGGGGGACTTGCCTATCCAGTGGATATGGTCTCTACAGGTTCTCTCACTCGTTTGTTGGGTATTTTAACTAATGTCATCCCGGTTGGGTCCTGGGAACTTGGTTCCCTTGCATCTTGGACTTTCTAGTGGCTACTCCCAGTTCTCCATCCCCCACTGCTACACATCTCAATTCAAATTCCTGACCCTCCATAATTCTCCCCCATCTCCTCCCACCCCTGACCAACATTTTAAATGGGGAGACCCATTGATAAGTAGGCCTCTGAGTGGGTGGTCCTGACCCAGGAATATTGATATCCAGTGATCTAGGGAACCTAGGAGAATAAAGTTCCACGGGACTTTTCTTATCCAGTATACTTATAACAGTTCAAATTTTTTATTTATGCAGACTACTCTAAACAGCAGGAAGCCGAACATACAAATAATGCTTCCTTTTAAAACAAAACAGAAGAAAAGCATTTTGAGAGATGAGTTATATAACATACAAAGACAGATAATGATTTCTTCAGAAGTGTTGACTCATAATGTGTACTTTAACCAGCAGAATACTGACAAGCTTGATGATATATAAAGAATCTCTAATGGTCACATTTTCCATTGAAAATATTTAAAGTCAATAAATATTACAATATTCCTTCCAGGCATCTCATTCGACCTCTTTCACAGTAGCACATTTGTTTATAAGAGGATTTTTATTCACAGCACAAGTTAAAAACAGCAATAAGCAGCACAGAAAATATAAACATTAGAAAAATATATTACCTGTTCAGAAAATAAACAAAAATGTGGAAGTCTGGTAGCCAGCTGCATATTACAACTACATCAGAAGTGTTGACTAGGAAGACAAATATTAACTCTAACTTAATAGAAGGTGCAACAAATCTGATGTTTAGAAACTTGTTACTGAACACAGAACTCTTTTCTTTGTCAGTTTTGAATGGATGGAGGGAATATACTAGCTAGAACTAAATGAGATACTGGGATGTTCAAAACTCAAAGAAAATTAAAATGCAATGGATATTAAAAACACTTCAATCTGTGATGAAACATTTAAAATATCTTTTGCTGTATCATAATGGCAGCATAATTATAGTATTAAAGCAATATATTTTGAGCAGATAGAGGTATTTATAATTTTTCCATCAATATAATCTTGCTATCATTTCAATTCCTGTAGCAAAGGGTTCCATGATAGTGTTCTAAGAATAATAATGAAAGGGCATTTAATGAGTATACAAAGCTAAAAGTAAAAATAAAAAAAACTAAAAAACGAACATGGAGAGTATCTAAAGCTAAAGACCGCAACAAAAATTTCTGGAAACTTCTAGAAGAAAAGGGTTTCATAAAATACTCTAAATATTTTGAGATTTACAGTTCTATATGCATGTAGTTAAAAATAAGTATTTTTAAGGTTGTAGGAGATTAATCATAAAACAAAGTCCATAAGCATCAT
Source organism: Mastomys coucha (assembly GCF_008632895.1). Classification (NCBI taxonomy): domain Eukaryota; kingdom Metazoa; phylum Chordata; class Mammalia; order Rodentia; family Muridae; genus Mastomys; species Mastomys coucha. The sequence continues at coordinate 26,092,701 of NW_022196898.1, forward strand.
GGTCAGCTAGCAGGTGGAAAGTGTGAAATTGAAAACTGTAGAATTATAAGACCCCATTGGGAGTAGAAGCAACAGTTCACAGGGAACACATGAGGTAGCTGTACATCAGAGGGACCCAAAGATACAAACTGCAAAGGCTGTTGCTAGGTAGCTATCTACTGCATAAGAAGCACTTATTGCTTCTATGTTGTTTGTTTTTGTTTTGTTTTGTTTTGTTTTGTTTTTGCTTTTATTTTCTGCAAACAGCAAGCAAATGGTCTAATCTTCCACATACAGGGACAGGATGAGGAACAATTTTCTTTGTTTTAGCCTTAAGCTAACACTTTCAATTCAATAACCTCACCTCAAGTCTTCATTTCTCCCATTTTTACAGCAACAACTGCATTAAAGTACTCTCAGAATTCTTCACATAAATGGCTAAGAAAAATCCAAAAACCCCAGGCCATAAACAAAGCAAGTTAAAATTGATGAAAAAAGTATCAGCTATTCAAATCTAGTGCTGGTTCCTAATTTCTACGTTTATGTGCTCCAGAGAGAAATACAGTATAGAAGTGTAATAAGTACAAGATAGAAGAAGAAGGTAGGAAAGGCTTCCTCCCTCAATGAAATAGAAGATGTCAGTTTTAGCCTGGAAGACTAGCAAATATTCCTGAGATGACTGTGGGATCTTCAAATGGAAGCTGGGAGGCATTATTGCATCATTAAGTGGACCAGGAAAAGAAAGAGTTTGACCAGGAAAGAGGCCTATTACTGGCAAGGGAAAATCTGCAGTATATTTGTTTCTTGTATGAGACTATGTAAAACCAGATACATGATAGCCTTCTATTCGAAAACAGTAAGGACAGAAAATACATTCTAAGTACATTTGACAGATTGCAAGAAACACTTTAAAAACTATGATAAACATTCTGAAAAATGAGTTATAAAGACTGTGAAGTTTTATGAACCAGGCTCTTTCTAAATCATGTTGATATTAGCCACCCTTAAAATTGCTACGAGGGTTTCACTATTCTGTTGTGGTCTCTTCAAGTTTAAGCAATGAACAGTCTATCATATAGACACCTCAGTGTCATATACAGTGGTCCTTCAGTGAACACTGACCTTCAAGCTGTATGCCCATCATCTTTAAGATTTGAATCAAAAGGCACCTCATAAAACAGTATTTTCTCACATGATTTGGTCATGCACTAATATTTACAGGTATTATCTATACCTTGGGGAGAAATATAAATAATACAGATGGTAAACAGAAATCCAAGGAAGCCGTGTCAGGGGGACAGATCTGAGACTCACATAGAATCAACAAAAATGGGAAAAGTTTTCACTAAGTTTTTTCTATATTGAAAAATACTTGTTTGAAATCTCCTTTTAGAATATATCTTAAGCAGTGGCATGCTCTTGCTTTTGTGTTCAGCTTTAAAGAACTGTTGGCCAATAAATGTACTTAAAGTGGAAGTAGATGAAAATTTCATTTTTATGTTTCTGAGAAAGACCTATGAGAGCTTAGAAAAGATATTGAAAAAAATCCTTAATAATAGAATTTTAAAAAATAGCAGTAGTAATCCAACTTTCTGTTAGAAAATTTGCCATCCTACAGAAAATTAATTTTAAGTTCTTGAGTTAAAAATAGCCTGATAATGTGTGAACATTCAGATGTAACTTTTTAGACCTCAATATAGAACTGCAAACTTTATCTTTGCCTTATCAAACAAAGAATATAAAAAATACAAAAATCTTTCTAAGCTTTGCCCTGCAGGTCTTAACACTATATTTGAAGAACTGGCAAAGCAAACAAAAAACCGAGTGAGTCATCACAGCTATGTTTTGAAAGTGTACCTCAAAAATCATAATTCTCAACATGAGATAGGTTTAATGAGCAAGTACGCAAGAAGGCAGAGTCAATGAGAGGCAGGAAGGGAAGGTTCAGTCACATATGACTGGGTCACTGGAAAGTTAACTCTAGGACACAGTAACCAGATTAAAAGAAAAGTCCTTGGTTAGCCCCAGACTGTCCCAAGGATTGTGCAAAACTTTTCACAAACAACAAAAATTAATCATGTATGAGAGCCAAATAAAGGTTCATCCCTCAGAAAACGATTCCTTTTCCTGTGTATTCAAAACCTCTCCTGCTGAAAAGCTCAGCCCTTGAGCACCAGGCTTGTTCAAGCTGACCTTTTCCAGATGTATTTACACTTTCTTTTTCAGTTCTAATAAATTCATACTGCCATTACTATTTCCCTGTGTCTGCTCAATTCTTTGTTCAAGATAACCCAAACATCATGGAAGTCCTGCAAAAGCTCATTTTACAACATATTGACAAAACATGGTTATGATAGTGGCATCACAATATGAAAAGTCTTCTGACTCAATTGCTTCATCTCCACCCCCCCCCCGATACCTGCCCAGTCTTGCATGTTGCCAGTATACAGTAAACAGCTATTCCATTCAGATTCCAGCCCTTGATATGAGGCTTATATCCAGGCCTTGATATGATTTGATGGAAACATCTCTAAGTAACATGTCAATCATTTTCTCTATTTCATGAAGGATCCAGTCTCAGACGTTGTGTTACATCATCACAGTAGGAACTAAGACACTGCTTTTGATTAAATATTTTTCTCAGAGATTCATGTAGAGTCAATATCTGTTACGAGTTGTAGATCAAAAGCTGTTTCTATCTAAAATATTTTATGGGTGTAAGTCAGGTTTTATCATAGTTGTCAAAGCTATTGTAGAAGATGCTTCTGATTATGACATACCTGACCTGAATGTATGTGCCACATCAGAAATATACATCATAGTTGGTCCACACAGTGTTTATCTCATAGTGAAGGCATTTGACTTGGAAATGCTTTTGGCTGTTTATCAGAAGATTTTTTTCCAGTTCTATAACATGTCACTGGTTTCCAGTAGTGACTGGTAGCTTTTCTAACTCATTAGCTTTCTTTTTTCCATATTCATTTTATTCTTGGACTTGTGTGGAAAACAAAGTCTTTTCATGCCCCATCTAAACTCTGAGTAATTCAATAAAAGATGTTAATGGTAGCTAATACACAATCATATTCTATCCTTTGTCCCCAAGGCAGGTTTACTAGGAGCATGACATCTCCACCGAATATTTTGCCATTTCATAAATAAAAACTCTTTTCCAGATACAAGCCTAGAAACATAAATTTTCCTATTATGCATTATATGACTACTGCATCAAGGACACACATTTTAGGTGCCTGAAATTTCCTGTTCCTAATCTTCATTTATTTTCTATGTTGAGAATATGAGTTTTCAATATCTACAAAAAAACTATAAAAATATAAATAAATCTCTGCTGTGGTTTCATGAGTTAAACTGACCAATCACATTCAAGAAATCCACTGCGATTCTGGGTTAGTTCAGTGAAATGTTGAACCAGGCTGGCATCCTTGTGATCTCTCTGTGCATGTAGGAAGGGGGTAAATAGGGAGGGTTATATGCATGTTTCAAATAGACTCTTGGTAATATATTATTTTGATTTCCTCAGGGAAGTAATTCTATTTTTCTAGACCAAATATTTGGCGGCAAATGCTTACATTTATAAAAATGTTTTTATGTATAAAATTGATCCATGTATATAGTGGTTCAGCCTGAGGAGAAAGTTTGTATGAGGCAATCTTTTGTTGAACAAATTACACCTTTCAACAAGAAAGTGCTCCAGAGAATCTATATTTTTCTCTAAGAAACTTTTTTTCAAGACAGGTTTTCTCTGTGTAGCCCTGGCTTTCCTGGAACTCATTCTGTAGACCAGGCTGGCCTCAAACTCAAAAATCCTCCTGCCTCTGCCTCCCAAGTGCTGGGATTAAAGGCATGTACCACCACTGCCTGGCTTCTAAGAAACGTTTATATTTTATTTGATTAAAAATCAAGCACTAACTATATATTATTTGTAGTACTTAAATTTAACTTTTTCCCCAGAATTCAAGGTAGGATAACCTAAAAAGTATTGCTTTCCTCAAACTCAAGCTATAGCTCAAAATGGCTTTCAAATTCTTGACTTACTTTCCCCCAAAACCCAAGTGCTAAGATCAGTGATTGCCTCACTATGCTCAGAAAGGACTGGGTTGAAAGATTATTTTCCAAGCAAAGGCACTAAATATATACCTTCATATTCTTACTCTAAACGGGTGATTGTGATAGTTAATCTTGGTTGTCAACCTGAAATATTAGGGGGGAAGGAACCCAAGTTGAAGAATTACCTCTATCAAATTGCCGTGTGGACACAACTGTGGGGACAGTTTATCGATAATTGATAGAGCAAGGCCTAGCCTACTGTAGATGGATAGGTGTACTCTTGTATAGGTAGTTTTGAGTTGTATATAAAGGTATCTAATTAAGTCAATTAGGACAAATCCTCAGTGACTTCTTGGTATCCACATGAAGCTCCTGCCTAGATTTTCTACATTGCCTTTTCTCCATTATGGATTGTAACCTATAAGATGAAATAAACTTGCCCCCAACCACTTTACTGTTTTTCAGAATACTTTATCACATCAATGTAAAACAAACTGGAACAGTAATGTCATGACTTCATCCATATAAAAATTTCATAAGTTTTATGCATGAGTATTCCATTGTATATACTGTTTACTCTTATTTTTCAAATCATATCATTTAATAGATTTTTTTAAACAAAAGAGAAGTAGAGGATCACTGCCATCCATTGAACTGAGCACAGGGTCCCCAATGAAGGAGTTAGAGAAAGGAACCAAGGAGCTGAAGGGTTTGCAGCCCCTTAGGACGGACAACAATATGAACTACCTAGTACCTCAGAGCTCCGAGGGACTAAACCACCAACCAAAGAGTACACGTGGTGGGACTAATGGCTCCAGCAGCATATGTAGCAGAGGATGGCCAAGTCGGTCATCAATGGGAGGAGAAGCCCTTGGCCCTGGGAAGGTTCTATGCCCCAGTGTAGGGGAATGCCAGGGCCAACAACCTGGAGAGGATGGATCAGTGAGCAGGGGGAGAGGGAAGGGAACTGGGTTATTTTTGTTTTTGTTTTTGTTTTTGTTTTTGTTTTTATTTTCTCTTTTTTTCTTTCTTTTTCGAGGGGGAACTGAGAAAGGAGATATCATATGACATGTAAATAAAGAAAATATCTAAAAAAAAAAAAAGAAAGAGAGAGAAACATGATTACTTAGGTGTTTAAGTCTGTAAAGGCTTTTTCTATCAATCCCCAAGATACACATGATAACATAAAACACACACACACACACACACACACACACACATACACACACGCACACACATTTAAAATAAAATGTAAAATCAAAATCAAATACAAGTGATAATGTTTTCAAATTTTTTAAAATAGCATGTAAAGGAGAGAAATCCTGACAGTAATTAGTCTTAAATTTGCTCAAATAAAAGAAACAGCATAGACATTATCAATATTTCTTTATGTAGTTGGGTAGTTTACATTTTTTTTTATCTAGGGACTTCCTATCAGAATAAACATAATTGTTATGTAGCTAGTGTTTTAAAAGTTCGAATATTCTTCAGACACACTTGAAATTAAAATATGATTTGAATTTTAATAGAAGGTAGAATGGAAATCAGACCCCTGAATTATAATGATTTCTCTTATTGTGTTCAGAGTAAGTAGCTGTTGTTTATTTCAGTTTTGGATGAGTCAAAGTAACAGAGTCAGCAATTCCTCCTTCTGAGTCTTAGAGGCCACTTTTCCTTCCATTTGAAAAGAACATGACAGCGAAAAGTAAAGAGGTACATGTAGCTTGTGGAGAGCTTAGAGCTTGTGAAAGGAACAAGAGAGGTCAGAACTGTCTGAGAACAGGGGATAGAAATTTCTAATAAAAACAGTCAGATAAGTTGAAGGCCATCAAATATGTAAACATGGGGGGAAATGCAATTCTGGTCACCTTAAAGATAATGGTTGTAATTCTACAACATTTCAAAAGCTATGATAATTTGTGAAAAGGCATGCTACTTTGTGACCTGATGACAAACCACTTTAAGCTGAATTTTGTACAGAAGCCATGTTTTCCAAAGCTTACTCCTTTACTACTTTTTAAAGAGCAATAAGTAAAGTGACTATAATCTTTGAAATTTGCAATAGCAATACAAGTTTTGTCACCCTAGGCACAAAACTACACTGAACTGCAATGTATGTTTCTCTCCCACAGTGATTTTACTCTTATTTTAAATCATATGGTTTCTACTGTTTACAGGCCTTTAGACTTTTATACATTGAGTGTAATAAGTGCTGTTCAGTTTTGGTTTTTGTTGTTTTTGTTTTGGGGATTTTTGGCATTTCAGGGATACTTATGTATTTGCAATATATTTTTGCTTCTCATATGGAAATATTATGAAGACCAGCACTGCTAATTTTCTTTAGAAAACTTCTCTCATCAGGATTTATTCTAGATTGATAAAACATGTAGTCAGGTTAATAAATGATATTTAGTGAACTGTGGTCTTAATATTTAAGACTTAAACGACACTATTCATTCCATATTAAATGTAATATTACAATGCCACATATCTAAATGAAGCTTTAAATTTAAATTATATTACATTTAAATTTAAATGATAACATCTTGCATCTTTATCTAGGCTAAATAATGTTGAGAATTCAACCATCAACAGTGACTGTAACAGCAATAGATACTTTCAAGTTTCTGTAATGACTTTCTCCCACAATATGCCAACAGCAAAAGAGGAAAATGTTCTATATCTTATAATTGTTCTAAAATATTGTGTTTTCTCAAGTTCTTTTTATATTCATAAATTAGATATCACATGTATATAAAAGTAACTGTATTATAAATCTTGTCTAAATTAGCCCTTAAACAAATTATATTTAACTTCCTGTTCTACAATGTAAGATTTCACAGTTCAATGAGCTATTACAACTTAATAAGATTTTGAGCTAGTTAGATGTAGCTAATTTTAAGAAACCCAAATGAATAGAAGTAGTTTCTTGACATACTTCATATTTACATTGAAATTCAAATTCATTACTCTGAATGCTGTTATACAAAACCTGCATTTCTGATTTTTTTGTCTACTTAATAAAATATGATCCTTTCAATTCACAGTATCATGGGAAATATAGTATGAAAGTAAGGGTTACTGGGTATATATAGAATAACAAACTCTATAGAGTAGAGCCATAATCAGGGAAAGGCTCTTGTGGGGAATATTTTGATGTGTATGCGTTTATATTTAATATTTATGTACACAAAACACATTTTATTATTAGAAATAAATTATCCAGACATAAGCACTGGAATTCTTAGACATGCCCATATGTACATGCGTAGAATCACATACAATGATATATAAAAGTCTCAATGAAAATAGCTTGTGGGCACTTTTCTTTTCCTGATAGGGTCTAATGATATGTTCCAAGGTTCTGTCTCTGAAATGATGGGAGTACAGGTTTGAAGTGTTACTTTTACTATCTCAATGAAGATGTGATGTTTGATTTCTTTTCATAATGCATTTTCCTTCATTCATACTACATTCAATAGCAGCCTCCATCCCCCATCTCCTGTCAACCCCACTCCTACAATCCCCCATCACTCCTTTCTTCTCCCCAAGAAAAGCCACAGCCCCCCCCATCCCACCTGGGGCATCTAGTTCCTGCAGGACCAAGTGCCTCCTCTTCCACTGAGGCCCAACCCAGTAGTCTAGGCACAGGAAGGGGACCTAGTAGCAAGTAACATAGTCAGAGACAGCCCCTGCTTCAATTGCCTATGAAGCTGAGAATTGCTCTTTCAAGGTCTATGAAAAATGTGTTAGAATTTTGATGGGATTTGCAATGAGTCTGTAGATTACTTTCTGTAAGGTGGGCATTTTTATTATGTATGGTAAACTTACAGATTCATGATCAGGTGAGATCTTTTAATGTTCTGATATATTCTTCAATTTCTTTCTTCAAAGAAAGAAACAGACTTGAGGCTGTTGTCATACAGAATCACTTGCTTAGACAGTTACCTAAAGATATTCTATCATTTTTGTGACTATTATGAAGGGTGTTGTTTCCCTGATGTCTGTCTCAGCCTGTCTATTGTTTGTATAAAGGAAGGCTACTAATTTTGGGGGTGGGGAATAATTTTGTATCTAGCCACTTTGTTAAAGGTGTTTTCCAGCTGTAGGAGTTCTCTGGTAGAGTTTATGAGGTCACTTATGTATATTATCATATCATCTTCAAATAGGGATATTTTACTTCTTGCTTTTCAGTTAGTATCTTTTTAATCTCCTTTTATTCTCTTATTGCTCCAAGAACTTCAAGTCCTATGTTCAATAGATAGGGAAACAGAGGGCAGCCATGTTTTCTCCATGATAGAATTTTGTGCTAAATCTCTCTGGGTCTGTACTTTGTTTTGGTTGGGAGACTTTTAATGGCTGCTTCTTTTTCCTTCGGGTTATAGGTTTATTCAGATGGCTTACCTAATCTTGATTTAGCTTTGGCAATCAGTATCTGTATATAAAATTATCCATTTCATTTAGATTTTCCAATTTTATGGAGTACAGGCTTTTGAAGTACGATCATTGGCACCTGATATAACAATCCTCTGCTACATGTGCAGCTGGAGCCATGGGTCCCTCCATGTGTACTCTTTGGCTGGTGGTTTAGTCGCTGGGAGCTCTGGAGAGTCTGGTTGGTTGATATTGTCATTCTTATTATGGGGTTGCAACACCTTCAGCTCCTTAAGCTCTCGCTCTAACTCCTTCACTGGGGTACCTGTGCTCACTCCATTGGTTGGCAGCAAGCATCTGCATCTGTATTTGTCAGGCTTTGGTAGAGCCTCTCAGGAGACAGCTATATCAGGCTTCTGTCATCAAGCACTTCTTGCCATCTGAAATAGTATCTGGGTTTGGTGTCTGTATATGGGATGGGTCCCCAGGTGTGGCAGTCTCTGGATGGCCTTTTCTTCAGTCTCTGTTCCCCACTTTGTATTTCCTCCCATGAGTACTTTGTTCCCTCTTCTAAGAAGGACTGGAACATCCACACTTTGGTCTTCCTTCTTCTCGAGCTTCATGTCGTCTGTGAATTTCCCAAATGGCTGAGAAGACACTTGCCTAGTGTCTCCTGGTTTGCCTTAGGGTTGAAAAGTTACCAACAGTCTACTATGTGAGTGAGCCCAATAACCTAGAAATGGAGAAATAGAGGGTTGTCCACCACAGGAGAATGAGGATTTAGCAGTAGAGAATACGATAAATATTCTACTCTGTAAGTCTCTGCGATTACTGTATCTATGGAGAAGAGAAGGCATGCACATTTGGGATAAAGGATACAAAGATTACAGTTCAAAAAGTAAATAATAATAATAATAATAATAATAATAATAATAATAATGATTTTCATATAATATACATTTATAGAATAGCTCAGCAGTCAAGAGCACTTGCTCCTCTTGCTTGAGGACCTGGGCTTAATTCCCAGTGCCCACATAGTGCTCCCAACTACCGGAAATTCTAGTTCCACATGATTTAATACCTTCTTCTGACCCCTGATAAAAAGACACACATTGCTACACTTATATATCTGCAGTAAAACAATCATAAATATAAACCCAATCTAAAAAACAAACAAAAATTATTTAGCCAGGCAGTTGTGACACATTCCTATAATGCCAGTCTTCAGGAGGCAAAGTAGGAAGAGGAAGAGGTCCGAGTTTAGGGAGAACTTGGTCTGCAGAGTTTCAGGACAGTCAGAGGTAAAGAGAGCAACCCTAACTTGAGAAAATATAAATCAGAAGAAAGAAAAAAGAAAAAGAGAAAAAAAGAAAGAAAGAAAGAAAGGAAAGGAAAGAAGAATAAAGGAAGGAAGGAAGGAAGAAAGAGGAAAAGAAAAGGAAAGAAAAAAAAAGAAAAGAGAACTGATAAACTACTGGTATTTGCCATTGTCTATGCTGGTTCCTAATTCTGAAGGATGATAAAATAAAGACTGCCTCATTTCCACTGGTCTCTTGAGTGTGTTATTACAGAATGGGGGTGTTGTTTCTCACACATCCCACTTTTCATATCATTTTGCATTTTTGTTGTGAACTACTGCACGCTATAATTACTCTTCTCAGCTTGTCTAATTTAAAACATGTGTGTTTGTATAATCAATGACTAGTAATTTGCTTCCTTTTGGTTCTTAATGACTGAATTGGGGTTTTCTTTGAATTCCACAAAGAATATGCACTACAGAACCATCTGTCACAAAATACTTATGTTGCACACACATTATACTATAAGCTAGCCCTATGAACAAATCAATATAAACACATCAAGTGATGAACAATCTCAGTTGTGGATAAAATATTTTGCAGAATTCTACCCAATTAGAAGGGTTTATGAAAAACAAAGGAGGAAGAATTAAAGAACTAATTATTTTCAATGTTCATTAATTCAGTAACTCTACTGAATTTTCAGAAAATAAGTTAACATTTTTTAATACACTAGTGAGTATTATCTCCAGAGAGAGAGAAAAAAAGAAAGATAGAGAGGATGGACAGAGAGACTGAGAGACAGAGACAGAGGGAGAGTGTGCACATATTGGAAAAAAATATTAAGATACCAGTGGAGAGCTTTAAACTGCTTTGTATATCCCAAGGTATTTCTGGTCCTCACTGATCACTGCCTTTGAAAAAGGCCATGATATGGAAGCATTACCACCTACATGCTATATTTCTAACACCCAGTAGAAAATTTAAAATGCTAGGAGAATCCTATAAATTAAAGAGAATTGAGCAGAGAAAGACACCAAAATGGAACTTAATATACTTTTCAAATCCCAGAGATTTGGACAAGTCCCACAAATTATTGTCATAGTAAAAAACAAACAAACAGATAAAACTCTATGCACCTCATTTTCCAAAAGTACTCTGCATAAGAATTTGGGGGTTAGTTCAAGAAAAATCATCATCAGAGCAATGCTAAAGTTTCATTGAGATTTTCAACTTAAATATCTAATGGTTGCATCACACTCTCTGTTCAGCTCTATAGCCATGCCGCTTGCTGTTAGGATAGATGCAACTGAAAATTGGCACCAAATAGCTTTACACTCCAACTTTTTAAACTTTCTTTCTGGGATGATGACTGTCTATGAGGACTCACATGGAATGACTTGTCACAGGTTCCAAAGGGTCTAAGTTCGGGTCTTCTTTACAGACGTAAAATTTCCTGTCATATTACATGTTATATTTTGAAATATGGAAGAGTTTTTTTAATTTTCCTAAGGAGGACATTTACTTATTCAAATATTCTCTGCCAAGATTTCATATCAGCTTAAAGTTCAATAGAATCTTTACATTTCTCTGAGATGTCCCCTTAAATGTGTTTCATGAAAACATCTCAATCAGTCAGTTTGACAAGCATCTATATAGAAAATCCTATGGCCAGTGTCTTCATTCTCCTGGTAAACCAAATGATCTGAATATACCACTGTGATCTTTCAATTCCACTTGCTTTCTTTTAAATCCACTCTTCACTCAGTGCTGTGTATCTGTGAATAGATAGGTACAGGGCTATTTACTGGAATGTGGAGTTCACATCTCTAAAGAAAATATATTCTCCCTCTTTCAGTAACCAATTATTGCCAATAATTCCTCAGCTAAGTGTGGGACTTCATGAATTCCTCCTGTATCCATGCTGTGGGTTTATTTAGACCATTACCTTTCATCTGCAGGTTTTGTACACTCTGTCACAGCCACTATATGTTTTTGTGTAAGACTGTCCTATTAAGCATTGTGGATGTATGCTTTTTCAGGCATCATCAGAGAAGTGTCTGTTTGCACTAGACGACAATTAGCAAACTTCACTTTTCAGAACAGCTGAGTTATGAAAAGAAACAAGTAAACCCTCTAAGAATAATAACAGGAAGTATTTAACAGTTAAGCACATACTTTGGAGTAAAGAATCCAGATGTTGCTCTGCTGGTCCAGGCTCTTCAATGCTCTTGTTCTTCCTGTGGGAACTTTTCATCAGGTACATCAAAGGTCCCATCAGTGTCATAGAATATCTATAATATTCTATAGTGTGGGATTGTTTCCCTCTTCCATCTCATGCCAAAACAATTCATGTCTCTAAGCTTTCCACACTGAAATCTCTTTCCCAAACATTAACTGCAAGCTTAGGTGCTGACTTGCTTCGTCAATTAGCCTGCCCAGTTGCCCATACCAGGGTTTTTTTACCATTCCTTAGCCACTCTTAGAAGTGGGAACACTTTGTGTTCCCAGTGCACTTAATGCATCTACATTAACATTTTGTTTACTGATATTTATATGCATACTTCATTTTTTAGGTCTTTTGAATAATTTTCTTCCACTGTAAATGGTATTTAGAAAATCACTTAGCTCATAATAGACTGTAGTCTGAGAGAATTTTAGTCATATAAAAGTTTACACTGACCATTTAAAACCTGTACACCTCTAAGCCACCTTCTTTCATGGAAAAGTGAGATAATAAAAGTAAACTCATTGGACAGTTTAAAGGCATTTCTACACTACACATTAATCAATGTAATTATTTTTTAATTTTCTATATTTCTTACTTTTATACAAATCTATGTATCTAATTTTTCTCTTCAACTGTTTTTGTACTTAAATGAAATCTGTGACTAATATATATTATATAAATGCATAATATAAAATATGAATGTTATTTAATTGTCTAGCCTTTTCTTTTTCATTTTACTATTAATTTACTTAGTTATTCACTTTTCATTCTTACTGCAGCCTCTCCTAATACGAGACCACCCCTCACACAGCCTCTCCTCCCTCCCCCTCCCCGCTTCTCTGAGAAAAGGGAGGCACCCTCTTGGTTACCAAGCCATCCCAGTACATTAAATCACTGCAGGGCTAGGCACAACCTCTCCCACTGAGGCCAGACAAGGCAGACTAATTAGTAGAAGAGAATCCATAGTCATGTCCTGCCTTTTCATAACATTTACTTAGTTATTAGTGGTTCATTTTAATTTCTTCCTGGATTCATGAATCTCAATAGAAAATGTTTAAACTCTCTTTGAATGTCACTGAATAGTAAGTATATCATTCAGTGGCCACATACAAACCAAGCAGCAGTAAGAGAATCTAATCAGAAGTAGAGTAAAATAGTATCAGTGAGGAATAAAATTTTAAATTAAAATATCTTCTAGAATATGCTTTCTGAATAGACTTCGACTACAACTTTTAACACATCCCTTACATTTCCCTGATGATTGCTATTTCTAACATCACAGAGAAGCATTTTATTCCTACAGTTTCATCTTGGATAGACATGGAGCAAGATATCAGTCTTGCACCTGCTCCTCATTAGTGCTCTGCTCCAGGTGTTTGGTCATGCAGTTTCTCCCATCCCATAATTGGGGAGATTAGGAAGGCCCAAGAAGATCTTTGAATGTTCTGATATTATAAACTAAGCTCATACCTTCCCTTCATAAAAGTGAATAGAGAATTCATTTTAATATTTCCTATGAAAGAGGGATATAAAATTTGACTGATACAGCAGGGGAATACTATCCAGGGCTGTGAGTTGTCAACTAGACAAAGACCCTTTAGGATAACGCAGCATGACTTTTTGAAGTATTGCTCATTGTTTATTCTCAACTCTGCACATGATATTGTCTTTATCCTGCTCATCACGAAGTCTCACCAGTTGAAATGATTGACAATGTTATTGTCAATACTCAATGGAAAATGTTGTATGACTTTGTTTTGTTTCAAGAATACTTTTCAAGTACTGAAGTTAATAGAACCACTCTTTGTATTGTAAAAAGCTCTTAGAAATATTATATACTAATTGTTTCTCTTTACTATAAAACCTATGTGTTTCCTTTTGGAAATGAAAGTACAATACTATAGAGCCAAATGGTTTTCTTGTTAAAACATTTGCTTTTATTTATTTATTTATTTATTTATTTCCTTCTTTACCTATTTTTGCAGTTATGGGACTGATCCCAAGACTATGTGTTACACAATGCAAAGTTCTATACCTATTAAGATATATACTCAACAGTTTTTTTTATTTATTTCTTTTCCCATAATCTCATTGATATTGAAAGCAATATTTAAAAAAATCTTCCTGGATACAAGTATTGTAGTATTGTCCAAAACAAATACCCATGGAAGGAGTTGCAGAGATTAACTATGGAGCAGAGACTGAAGGAAGGGCAAGCCAGCCTAAATATAGCTATCTCCTGAGAGGCTCTGACAGTATCTGACTAACACAGATGTAGAGGCTCACAGCCATTCATCCATCTGAGTACAGGGTCCCCAGTGTAGGAATTAGAGAAAGGACCAATGAAGCTGAGGGGTTTGCAGCCCCTTAGGAGGAACAACAACATGAACTAACTAGTACCCTCGGAGCTCCCA
>NW_022196898.1:26107580-26130130 GCF_008632895.1 Mastomys coucha
TAAAAAAAATTAAAAAAAAAAAAAAGAACACACTTAAAGAAGCACAGGGTCCCCATGGAGGAGTTAGAGAAAGGACTGAAGTAGCTGAAGGGGTTTGTAACCCCATGAGAAGAACAACAATATCAGCCAACGAGATCCCCCAAAGCTGCCAAGGATTAAACCACCAACCAAAGAGAACACATGGAGCGATCCACGACTCCCACCGCATATGTAGCAGAGGATGGCATTTTCTGGCATCAATAGGAGGAGAAGCCCTTGGTCCTGTGAAAGCAACATTTTCCAGTGTAGGAGAATGCCAGGACAGTGAGATGGGAGTGGGTGGGTGGGAGGGGGAGCATCCTCATAGAAGCACAGGGAAAACTAATGGGTGAGGGGAGTTCCAGAGCAGAAACCAGGAATGGGGATAACATTTGGAATGTAAATAAATAAAATACCTAATAAAAAAAGAAAAAAATCTCATAATAAAGTCTTTTTTTATGTGATAAAATGACAACATAGAAAAATAAGATAATCCAAGGTTAAAACTTATCAATGGTAAATCTGATTCTAGAGTCTGGTAAGCTGGCTCAGAAGCTAAGAGCTTTTGGTGTAAAGAATGAAAAGCCTGAGCCTGGAGAGATGGCTCAGTGGTTAAGAGCACTGACTGCTCTTCTGAAGAACCTAAGTTCAAATCCCAGAAAGCACATGGTGGCTCACAACCATCCATAATGAAATCTGATGTCCTCTTCTGGGGTGTCTAAAGATAGCTACAGTGTAGTTACATATAAAAAAATAAATAAATCTTTGTGCCCTGAGCGAGCAGGGCTGGAAAGAGAAGATAAAGTGTCTGAGGACAGCTTCAATGCACTTACATATAATAAATAAATAAATAAATCTTTTTCTGAGTTCAAGACCTCAGAGCTCACTTGGGCATGCAAACATGTACCTGCAAACCAGGTGCTATGGAGGCTAAAGGCAGGAGCACAATCAGGGCTTACAGGCTTACCGCCTAACTCCATGTTTAGAGGAGACTCTCTCAAAGGCATATGATACCGATAGAGCAGGACACATACTGTCTTCCACTTGCCACACATGTACACAGACAGCATATACATATACCCACCCATCATCTCACAAAACTAAAATTCCAACAAAATTCAAGTCTCAGGTAAGTGAAGTATCAACAAGTTTCCAAACTAAAATCTATAATTATAACAGGTTCTTGGATTTAGAATATGAATTAATTTAATGAAAGAAAATCTTTTAAGTGTTTTTAATCCCAGGGATGCATGCTTTATAAATAGCCCTAATTAATGAGGAAAATATTGTGTTACATGATTTTGCTAGTATTAACAGGCATATTAATTTAATGTACTGTAGCATTCGGTAAATAGTGAAGCATTTTCTCCTTCTGTATGTGTATATTAAAGTTTGCCATAAGACTTTAAGGCTAATATATTTGTCCTTAGAAATATTTCATGACTTCTAGTATGGATAATTTGTTCAATATACAGCATAATATAGCCCCAATCATAAGATTATTGTTAGCTCCTTAATTGAAAATGAAATGTAGTAGGGTTGTATCTTAGAAAGAATGTGGTACAAAAAACAACAACAAAACAAAACAAAACAAAACAAAACAAAAAAACCTTTGCTTTGATTTACTTAGGTGCATAAGCTTCATGAGATTGGTATTGATCAACAGGTTTTGGATGTATCCTCAAGAGCACAGGCAACTATTTGCCCTCATAAAAATGAATGAATTAGTCTTTTCATTGTACTTGTTTAGAACCTGTTAGGCAGCCCTACAGCTGACATACCATAAGTACAGCTTGTCTGTCTCTTCTAGAAGACACAATTTCATACCAGACTTCCTTCTTTTCTGCTGTTTACAATGTTTCCCACTCTACATCCTCAATGTAACTTGTATCCTAAGTCTATAAGTTAATTTGTAGATATATTCATTGGTACTGAGCAACCCACAATCACATTGGCAAATTGTATTTTTTTTTTGTGCTGGTCTCTATCAGCTGTTAAGCTTCTTTGTAGACATGCTACTATGAAAGGTGTAAACTCAAGATAGGGAACACTCCTAGACAAAAAGCTATATGCCGTTAAGTCCCTAATTGATTATCTAATGCTAAATGGTCAGCCATAAAATCATGTATATACAAGCAATAGGAAAAGAACTCAGCATCTATATTTGTCTTGTTTGTGTGTGTGTGTGTGTGTGTGTGTCTGTATTTGTTTGTGCACACATACCTGTATTTTTGTATGTCAAATAATAATAATCAACAAGAGGCCCTGAATTTGAGAGGGAGTATGGGGATGTGGGAATTATTGGAAGAAGAGGACACAAGTGGGGTTGGAGGGAAGAAAATAAAAGGTAGAAGTAGAGTAATTACATTTTAGTTAAAACAAAAAATATTAAGAAAAGAAAGCAAGTAAGAGTCTATAAAATTTAACGATTCTTCACAAGTACACGAGCAGAATGAAGAGTCAATCTAAAAATGGGAGAAAATATTTGTAAACAAATATGTGATCATGAGTTAATATCCAAAATATTTAAGGAACTGAACAAAATAACAAAAGAAAAAAAAACAAGAAAAAATGATTAAGAAAATGAAAAGGGCATGAAAACATGTACCTCAAAAGTGATATCAAAGCCCAGTATAACTATCCCCTGAGTGATGGACCAATACAGATGCAAAAGTACACAGCCAGAATTAGACTGAGTGCAGGAACTTCAATGGGGGAAGTTAGGGCATGATATAGGTGTCAAATATCATGAGAGGCTTTTCCAGGGTCCAACTAACACAGAAGTAGAGGCTCACAGCCATCCATTGGACTGAGTATAGGGTCCCCAATGAAGGAGCTAGAGAAACAACCCAAGGAGCTGAAGTGTTTGCAGCCCCTTAGGATGAACAACAATATGAACTAACTAGTACCCTCAGAGCTCCAACGGACTAAACCACTAACCAAGGAGTTGGTTGGGACTAATGGCTCCAGCAGCATATGTAACAGAGGATGGTCAAGTCAGTCATCAATGGGAGGAGAGTCCCTTGATCCTGTGAAGGTTCTATGCCCCAGTGTAGGGGAATGCCAGGGCCAGGAACCGGGAGAGGGTAGGTTGGTGAGCAGGGGGAAGGGGAGGGAACAGGGTTTTGTTGTTGTTGTGGTTTTATTTCTTTTTTTCAGAGAGGAAACTGGGAAAGGAGATATCATATGACATGTAAATAAAGAAAATATGTAATAAAAAATAAAAGAAAAGAGAAAAAGAGCTGAAGGGGTTTGCAATTTTATACGAAGAATAGCGATATCAAACAACCAGACCTCACAAAGCTCTCAGGGACTAAACCGCCAACCAAAGAGTACACAGGGAGTACCCATGGTTCCAGTTGGATATGTAGTAGAGGATGGTCTTATCTGACAACACTGGAAAGGGAGCCCTTTGGTCCTGTCAAGGCTTGATGACTCAGGATAGGGGAATGTTAGGCTGCTGAGGCAAGAGTGGGTGGGTGGGTGGGGAGCACCCTCATAGAGGCAGGGGTGATGGAGGAGGGGATAGGAGGCTTGTGGAGGGGAAACTGGAAAAGGGGATAACTTTTGAAATATGAGAATGCTGCTCCATGCCCCTGGGGTCAAAATACAGGCCATACCTGAGAACGCCATCCCAGAAGAATATGGTGATGGGAATGAGGAAGACTGTGGCAAACGCATCTCCATCTGTTCCACTGACAAATGCATTGTCTGTGAGGAAGAATTCTCAGATTCATATGAGTAGGGAGAATGTAGGCACAAGAACTCTTCTAATGTCAAAAAAGCCAAAAGAGTCAAAACAGAAGATGAGAAAGAAAGAGATCTCAGAGAGAAAAAAGAAGTCACAGAAGAGAAAACCAAAGGGTAGAAGCCAGAAGCCAAAGGGGTCAAAGAAGACGTTAAGTTGGCCTGAGCAAGGTCTGCAGCTCCATCTCCTACCTAAGTTCCTCACTTTCTCTCAATTTCTCAGATGTTGTATTTTCTATTCCTCTGTGTATTTATATAAAATATATTAAATAAAACTTACCCAGAGACTATATATGAACCAGGGACCAGAGTACAGTGCAGTGGGCTACCTTGTCCACTGTGCCCCAGGCCTTAGTTTTGAAACTTGTAGGGTCTGAATGGAAAGGAAACAACCAGAAGACAAAATCCTGAACTACCAAGTGTCTGGTTAAGATCTCTGTTAAGATGCTCTTATTAAATTTTTTGAAGGGGTGACTGGGTTTGGGTAATATCAGCCATTTTTAGGTTGATTCTGTTTATACCTTCTCACCCATCCTAGGCAAGCAGAAAAAACTGACTTCCCTCAGTTCTGCAGGTGGAGGTCGTTAGCTTAGCTTCCTTTTTGAGATATTTTCATTTTGAGAGACTCTTTGTAATAAAACAGCACATTTCTAAAAAAATAAAATAAAATAAAAATGTGACATCAAGTGGCTAACTTAAAAAGATGTTCAGCATCAGTAATCATTAAACATTTGAAGATTTTTTTTTCCAAAATTCAAGTTATAAGTATTTGCAATCCTATAATGTCTTAATGATATTCAACTAGTTCCTGTAATTATCAAAATCATCATGTCCAGTAAAATCTTTATCCCTAGGACTTCAGAGGAACCCACTTTTATTATATACACCATAGCAATGGGGATATAAACTAATACAATCTCTATTGAATAAATTATGGAAGTTTCTCAAATAAATAAAAATAGGAATGTGTATGATCCACGACCAATTGAACATTTTTGACTTAAAGAAAGAAGCAGCTGTTCTTTTTTTGATAATACAGATGAAGCTGGAGAACATTAGTATTAGTGCAAATAAACCTGGCATAGCTAGATGTGTATGACATGATTCCACTTATGTGGAATATTAAAAACATAAACTCACAGTAGTCAAGAGCAGAATCAGTTGCTACAGCAGGAGCTAGAGTGTGCTGTGGATGTCATAAGTTAAATGATAAACTTCTGTCTAAACAGGAGGAACACATTCCAGAAATTTGTGGAAAATGATGATTACTCCAGAAATAATATACTTTGTGCCTGACAATTATGGTTGGAATATATTTTAAATTTTTTTACAGAAATATAAGTATTTGAGGTGACACCTATGAACTGAGTGATTCCATAGCATATATAGCTTTATCAATATGCTATCTTATATAGAATAAAAATATTTAACAAAAAGAAATAAAATGTTACATAAAAAGTTAATAAAACATCATAAGGTCCCAGTACAGATACTCATGAGAAGACACTCTATTTTATATAAAAGCCTATAATAATGAAACAAAGTAAAACTATGAAAATTCACTGAGATTATCTTATATCTGTCAGAAGTTCAAGATAATGTGTACCTATATATTTGAAAGATCAAAGTGAAATGAAAATTTTTGCTTTCCTTGGAAGCTCAGTTGTGTTCCAGGATATTATTTTCTGGAGGCTGTCTTGTGAGAGGATATATTGCTGGAGCAGACACAGAGAAGATGTTTGCTGAAGCAGACACCCGAGAGGGCAAGTGATGCTTGGAAAGAATGTGAGTAGAACCACTCAGACAGTAAAAGGATGCTCTTGTGTTTAGTTAGTCTTCTCTAACAATGCAATGCTTTGCTGCTCTTCACTTCACAGAGAAAACTAGACCAAAGAGTTTCTCATGGTATTCCAGATGATTCTTGGCACTTCAGATGACTCATGCATTGTGGAGTCATTTTGTTTGATTGATCTGCACTACTGATTCATCTTTGGTGTTTGCTGTTGGACTGGACTGATGATATCCTGACAACGAAAAGTAGAATAGCCTCAAAGAACTGCTTCTAAACAGGTACACAACCTATTTGTCCTATTAACCATCTTTGTCCCCTACCTTGAAGTATTTAAGAACTCTAAATATAATAGGCTTTGAAAAAAGTTAAGCCCACATTAAGGTATGGTTTCCAGGTTTGTCTTACCATATTTAAACTGTGTGAGATGGAGGGGTTGATTTACCAGCCTGTGGCAATCTAGGGGCTATGATGATTCTCCAGTGATTTCTGTAGGCATCCTCTAAATAGCTTACTGTTAATCATTCCTGCCAAGGTTGAAGAGGAGTAGTGAAGTCACCTGAATGGTTACAGCATCACAGTTTTTAATAGACTTCTTATATTGGTGCTGAACCTCTGGATAACATTCATAACATCACTTTTGTTCTGGAAATATTCATTATAGATTTTTGTTTAGAATCTAGTGAAATTTGGCTTAAATGTTTTTTTTTTTAAAGCCACAAGCTAGACTTACCTATATGTAGTTTAATATGTATTGAGCTATTTAATTTTTCAATTTGTTTATATTTGGTATAATTATTATTTCTATTATGTGTAACAC
Organism: Mastomys coucha; assembly: GCF_008632895.1. Taxonomy (NCBI): domain Eukaryota; kingdom Metazoa; phylum Chordata; class Mammalia; order Rodentia; family Muridae; genus Mastomys; species Mastomys coucha. Next base: position 26,113,955 of record NW_022196898.1, read on the forward strand.
ACCCACCCACATTCACATACTTTATTAATTTTCTTCAGGTTTTATGAGATCTTCATTGGTAACTGCTGATGCCTGAGGCGCTGTGATCATTTATAGCATCATTGATGGGGGTAGGATGCATCTGTAACTTCCATGAGAATGGAGGTAAACAGAAAGAGTAAAGCAAACCTATGAATAATATGCACATGGGGCCAACTTGTAAACATTTTTTATAGCAAGTTCTCACTTAATTATTGGCTTTTCATTAGAAGACATAGGCCAGATCTGCTGCAAGAAGCCAGAAGAGGTCTATTATTCTCAAGTGACCTCCACTCAAAGAAGGACCTTTGATTTACCAAAGAAAAGAATTTGAGGACAAGCTAGTATAAAGGAAAATTGAAACTTTAGAAAAGAGAAATTTTAACATAGATTTAATCGCAAAGTTAATAGAAAAATAGAGGGCCTTGGAGAACAGACAAGATACACCCAAGAGCACAAGGTTGAGGTTACTGAACAGAAGTTGTACTAAGCTGTCTAAGAAATATCCATAGAAACCATTTTTCAGCTCTCAAGTTGCATCACAAAGCAATGCTAAGAAAGTTTTTTCCTCTCTCCTCTTTTGCAGCAGAAAAATTATGGCATGGATTTAGACAAGTTTACTTAAGATTTAGATCTACTAAATTGAAAGCAAGAGCAACCTGTTATACTAGTATATTAAATCACAAATTTTACTACAGTTAGGGTTTCTGGTGATATTCCTAAATAAGTGCATTTTAGGGCTGGGAAATGCATTAAGCATGAGTTATTGCAATTTTAATATTATTGTTTGAAATACCAATTTACAAAGTGTATAATTTCTGTATGTAATTAGACATAACAGAAAATATTGCCATACTAGAAGTACTGATCCTTAACTGGTAAGAATCTTCAACTAGACTCTGAGGTCAAGGCTTTTTTTCTCTCCTTCCCATGTTCCCTTAAGTTTTTTGTGTGATTTTATCCATATTAATATGTCAAATGTGGCATCATTAATTAGATTTGAAACTGATTTGAAGTGCATACTAAATGCATTTAACCTCTTCCTTAGTCATCAGTTAGTAACATTGAGGTTTGATTGTGACATAGAGGCAATTTAGAAATATAAATTTTATATTTATTAACTTTCCATTAGAAAAGATTATTCCTATATGTCTTTTGATTCCTACATGACCTTTGATAAAAAATTAGTATTTAAATATTGTTCCTAACAATTTCCCAACATGAATGATTTTATAACTGTGATTGGTAAGTAAGGCATGTCTTTTTAAGCTATTCCATGACAAATTTTCCACCCCTCCACACAGAAACTTTTGAGAAAAACTCTTATTATTGAATCCAGGCTGTCTGAAACTTGCAACTATCCTTTTTCTGACTCTTAAGTGCTGAGATCGCAGGTGTACAGCATTTGTTGTAAAAAATTATTCTTATAAATATTAAATGTTTTCATAAATTAAACAAGAATGGCAACACAATTCATTTAAAATACCGTATTTTTATGCTTTATATTTTCTTTTTAGGTGTATCCTACTGAAACTCTCTGCAACAAAACCACTATTATATTTAGCAATATATAAGGGTCAGGGTTAGAGCACATCAGCTTCAGGTGGTCCAGTAACCACCTGACAGTTATATACCTACTCTGTACTAGGCACATTTCTTGGTATTGGAACTACAGTGGAGAGCAAGATTGACTGGATGGCCATGTAACATTTACTGGGAATGACATGTACTGGGAGAAAAGAAGCAATAAATAATATATTCTATTATTTTCAGTGGAATAATGCTAGTGAGGCAAAATAAAAAAAGTCCTATTGACTATTATTTTGAATAGATACTAATATTGAACTATCTGTAGAAGGTAACATATGTCTGGAATTAACCTCTGTGAAAAAACTGTGGAAAGAGCTCAGTGAAGAGAATTCCATATGAATGAATTTTAAAAGGAGACTATATGTCTAAAACAAATAATGAATTTCTAATGATAATATCTCTGCTCCATTCAAATTTCTCTCAGAAAGTTATTGACTTTTATCTGTTCTATAAACAGGTAAAGAGAAACAATTTTAATAACTTGCTCACGTTCTTTTAAGCAACAAAGGAAGAATTTACAACCACCTTGTTTTAGTCAGCTTTCTGTTACTATGACAACATACCTAAGAAAATTCTACTTAGAAGGGGGAATTGTTTATTTTCTCTCATGTCTTCTTTTAAGGTTTCTATTCTAGTTTCATGGGACTGTAGAGTCACCCTAGATCATAATGAGAGTCATTGAGTGTTGCTCACTCCACAGATAATGTGTCAAGAAAGATGAAGAATGTGCATAGTAATATTGATAGCACATTCATTAGCATTGTGATTGGTAAACAAAGTGATAACCTTGATTAGATCAGAGCCAATTAAGAGGTAAACCTCTAAGCAGATCTGTGAAAATAGTATCTAGAAAAGTTAGGAAATTTAGAAGGACTTCCATCAGAGTGAGACTCAACATCCAACCGTGACTCAGATATAAAGAGATCTGAGGTGAGAAAAAGAGTGTATATTAGCCCAAAAGCTCAGAATACCCGAGATATAATTCACAGACTACATAAAGCTTAAGAAGAAGGAAGACCAAAGTGTGGGTGCTTTGGTCCTTCTTAGAAGTGGGAACAAAATACTCCTGGAAGGGAAATTTGAGACAATGTGGCACAGAGATAAGGAAAGGCCATCCAAAGACTGCCCAACAATTCCTGCATCTAAGTAGAATTTTCTTAGGCATGTTGTAATAGTAATAGAAAGCTGACTAAAACATATACGGACAGACACCAAACCCAGACATTATTATGAATGCCTAGAAGTACATAGTGATAGAAGCCTGATATAGCTGTCTTTTGAGAGGCTCTGCCAGAACCTGGCAAATACAGAGGCGGATGTCAGCAGCCAACCATTGGACTGAGCACAGACTTCCCAATGGAGGATTTAGAGAAAGGACTGAAGGAGCTGAAGGGGTTTGCAACCCCATAGGAAGAACAACAATATAGACCAACCAGACCCCCACCAGAGCTCCTAGCGACTAAACCACCAACCAAGGAATACACATGGAGGGACACATGGCTACAGCCACATATGTAGCAGTGGATGGCCTTGTTGGGCATCAATGGGAAGAGAGGCCTTTGGTATTGTGGAAGCTTGATGCCCCAGTGTAGGGGACTTCAAGGGTAGGGTGGCAGGAGTAGTTGTAGGGGTGGGGGAACACCCTCATAGAAGAGGGGAGAGGGAGGATGGAATAGGGGATTTATGAGGGGAGGGAAACTGGGAAAGGGGATAACATTTGCAATGTAAATAAAGAAAATATCCAATTAAAAGAAAAGAAAAGAAAAGAAAAAAAAAGAAAAGAAAAAAAGAAAAGAGATCCGAGGGGGAAGAAAGAATACTTTTCCTACTCATTCTTTTCTCCTTGCTGCTGAGTGCATCTGGTTCTTGACCGGCAATGCTGCTTGTTGTGTGATGTGACTCTTGGGGAGATATTGGCAAACATCTGCTTATCCTAGGTAGGAAGCTAGTGCAAATGAAAACAAACCAATGGGATGATTGAGGTTACTTTCCGAAGGTGGGTGATGGGTTATTTTAAGAGAAAAGTTGATTCAAAGATAGCTACACCATGAAAAGACTGCTTTAGCATGAGCTGGACTTAAGAAAGCTAGAAAATCAACCCTCCCTGCACAGCTTGCACTCAATTCAACAGGTTGAATATTCTCTTTTTCTGGGTACTTTATTTACTCTAAGTCTATTCTAGGCAGTTTGGTTGATTTTCCTCATCTAGGAAGCCAACCTGTTCTGAGAGTGTTTCTCAGCCATTTTTACTCCTTTTATATGCTTGTAAAGAGACAGTCCTAGAAAGTTCCTGGTTGGTTTTGGGGTCTTTCTTAGGAAACTGAATCATTTACTTCTTGAGCTTGAAGAGCTTACATTCAGCATTGAATGTTTAGAACATTTAAAACATCCCATGTCTAGACAAACTTCATCTTTAATAAGGGAATTTTATATCAGAGAAAATAGCCAGATAATATTCCTGCTATCTTTTCTTGAAATCAGAGCCAAGTTTCGTTAAAGCCACTGGTTTTAAGTGGAACGTGGAAAATGAGAAGGCTCTTCATCAAGTCTAGGCTGTCAGTGCAGGGTATTTCTAATGGTACTCAAGGTTTCAATGGCAGATAGCAGAGATGTTTGGACATTTGAGCAGGCTCTCATATTTGACTCACAGTTAACATGATTGGGATTTTTGGGTCGAGGTACTTCTGTCATCTGCAGACAACTTTAAGAGAAGCAAAATGATATTTGATGATGGATATGATGGTTGTATATGCTTGGCCCAGGGAGTGGCATGATTAGGAGGTGTGGCCTTGTTGGAATAGATGTGTTACTGTGGTATGGCTTTTCTACATTCATCCTAGCTGCCTATGAGCTAGTCTTCTCCTATCTGCCTTCAGATGAAGATGTAGAACACTCAGCCCTTCCTGTACTTTAGGAACAAAGTACAAAAGTACTTTACTTTTTTACAAAGTACTTTAGGCAAAGTTCCTGTGCCTGCTCTGATGCTGCCATGCTCCTACCTTGATGATAATGAACTGAACCTCTGAACCTGTAAGCTAGCCACAATTAAATGTTGTTCTTATAAGAGTTGTCATGGCCACACATCTGTTCACAGCAGTAAAACCCTAACTAAAAAAAATGGGCAACTAAGTTTTCATGTGGACTGATCTGGCTGTTTTCTGATTCATTGAACTATAACAATGTATATGAGAAGAAGCAGTCCACAAATGAAAATTGTATACACGTAGTGATACCAGTTAGTATAGTAGAGGCACAGTAAGTTACATGGAAAAGTTGTCCATTGCCTCTGATTCCTACTCTCACTACAATGCCTTCTTTTCCCACAGATGTCTCCTGGGTGTGCCCAAGATCATTTGATTAAGGAAGCAGACTAGTGGCTCTCTTAAAGATCAATTTTAACTCTATACAGATAGCTCCACAGCAGTATCCATTTTTTTTTTTTTTAGACAAGCCCAAATTTCAGTAGTTAAGGCAAATCTTTAGTGTATAAAAGTTCAGGTAGTACACACAGTAACAATGATGGTTAGTTTAAGTCAAATTGATAAAAGCTAGGGTCATTTGGAAGAAGGCATCTTAATTAAGAAAATGCTTCCATGTGATTGACCCACAGAGAAGTCTATAGGGTATTTTCTCGATTAATAATTGATGCATGTGAATCCAACCCACTGTGAGCATGACATTCATGGGCTGGTTGTCATGGGTGCTTTAAGAAAGCAAACTGAGCAAGTCAGGAGGAAGAAGTCAGTATGTAACATTCTTTTGTGCCCTTTGAATCAGATTCTGCCCAACCTTGAGTTTCTGTCCTGACTTCTCTACATGCTGGAATACAGCTATAAAACATATAAGTACTTTCATCCCCAAGTTACTTCTGGTTGTGGTATTTTGTCACAGCTATAAAAATGCTATGATAGAAACTTGTTTTTGCTTGGAAAGAATATATCTAAATGGGTATATCAATGCTAAATTTTTGATTGTAGACTTATATTATATAGTTCTTAATTAAGGATATACCAAAATCATGTTGGCTGATTCCAAGATTCCACCTTAGAGTCTACATTACATCAATCAGAACAGCTAAAATCAAAAATCATGGTGGTAACATTGATGGTGGGATTACAAACTGATACAAATACTTTGGAAATAAGTGTGGAGGTTCCTCAGAAAACTGGAAATGAAGATCTAGCTATAGCAATCTTGGGTATATACCCAGAAGATGCCCCTCCATACCACAGGGATACATACTCCACTATGTTCATAGTGGCCTTATTTGTGATAAGCAGAAGCTGGAAACAACTCAGATGTCCCACAACAGAAGAATAGATACAGAAAATGTGGTTCATTTACACAATGGAATACTACTTAGCTATTAAGAATGAAGACATCATGAATTTTGGAGGAAAATGGATGAGTGAGGTAACTCAGACCCAAAAGTACATGCACAGTATGCACTCACTAATAAGTAAATATTAGCCAAAAAAGTACGGAATAATCAGGACACAATCCACATCACTCAAGAAGGTTAACAACCTGAAGGGCCCAAGTGAGGATGCCTGAATCCCACTTAGGAGGGAGAAGAAAGCAATCACAGGGCCCTGAGGGAGGGAGGAACCTGGATGGAAGAGGGGACAGGAAGAGGAAGGGGGGACATGGTCAGGTATTATGGGGGACAGAGGAACAGGACTGAAGCACTGAGGGCTAGCAGAGAAAAAATGGAAACAGGCAACTTCAGAAGGAAGGAGTTGGGTGGACCCTTTAGAATATATCAGAGACTTGGAAGGTAAGAAACTCTCAGGATTCAAAGGAAAGGACCTTGGATGAAATGCCTTACAGTAGGGAGGGTGAACTTGTAGAGTCCACCTTCAGTGGAGGGACAGGGCATCAAGTGAAAGGATGGTGTTGCCATCCCAGAGTCAAAAGCTCTGACCTAGAATTGTTCCTGTCTGAAGGAACTACAGTGGCAAAAATGGAGAAACGCCTGATGTCTAGTGATAGCCCCAAAGTGCGATCCAGTTCAATGGGAGTCCCCTGGAAACTGAAACTGTTGATGATGTAGTGTGCTTACAGACAGGAGCCTAGCATGGCTGTACTCCTAGGGGTCCAACATGGAGCTGAAAGTCAGATGCAGTTAGTAGCACCCAACCAATGGACAGTAGCCAAGGACCCTGTGGTTGAATTGGGTAAAAGCTGGAAGAAGCTGAAGAGAAGGGCAGACCCATGGGAAGACCAACAGTCTCAACTGTCCTAGACCCAGGAGATCTCTCAGACACTGAGCCACCAACTGGGCAGTATACTCCAGCTGATATGAGTCCCCCAACAAGTATAGTGTCTATTCTGTCCTCAGTGAGAGAACATACACCTATACATTGAGATACTTGATGCCCAGGGTGGTAGGTGGTCTGGTGAGGTGAGAGTGGGGGTTGGGGACATCCTCTTGGAGGCATGGGGAAGAGTTATGGCATGGGGAGGAGTTAGGGGGCAGACCTGGAGGGTGATGAAGACTGGGCTGTAAAAAAGGATTAAAGAATTAAAAGAAAAAGATACTCTTGATAGTCATTTCATTCATGATCATAGTTTTAGGGTTATATGTATCATAAATGCTATCTCCAAACACAAATGATACTGATATGTTTTATTGTATGTGATATACTAGACTTCTCATTTAGATTTATAACTAGGCCTATGATGTGTTTTAAGATGATATTTTTGAAATATTTGAAGTAACTCTAGATTACTATTTTTTAAACATTTATTGTATTATGATGAGAAAAATTATATGATTTCAATTTATCTGAATTTGTTAATATTTAAAAACATATTTTAATTAAATATAATTGAATCACATTCTTGTTCCCTTTTGTATCACGTCTCCTCCCATAGACCCCCTCAATACCTACAATATCTTTTTTGTCGTATTCCTTAAAATTTATAAAATATCATAACAATAAAAGTAAGTATTATAAAAGTAGTTTGATATAAAACAACAATCAATTTAACAGTCTTATGTAGATGCTCATCTATACCAATAGTGAAAATACATTTTTCTCAACATAAATTTTAAATAACTCCAAACATATTAGCTATATACTTAAACATAATACATCACTACTAGTATTTTCTTAAATGAACATGAATATGCAAAGTCTTTTTGTTTGTTTTGTATTTAGTAGAATTTAAAATCTTGGCTCTTACTGTGGTACAAGCCCAAAATAAGAACAATTTTTAGATATTGGGTTTCATTGTAATAAGGCTATATTTCAATGACCCTCACATCACCAAAGGATTTTACCTCCATCGTAGCTAAGCTGAGAGTTGATAGTTCTCCTGCACCAAGAAATGAATTGAAGGCTTAATTTTTGGATACAAACTTCCTGCTATGGTCAGAGCTATTTGACTTGAGTGAGTGACTTTATTCTCAGCCCACAGAGAACAGGTTACATTCATTTAAGAAATGGTGTAGGTATTAAGATGGTCTATCCATAAAGTCATTCACCAACTGTTTCAATGAACAATGGTTTTGCTTGGAGGGTGGCACAGACATTAGGTGAGGGTAAGAATTTGGTTCATTAGCTGTGATAACTTGGAAAAGCATTCATCTCAGAGAAAGAGTAACGTATAAAGTCCTCTTCTTCAAACTTGATACAAGAGTTACAAATGTCAAGCAAAGCATTCAGTCTCATTTTGTTGTTCTCTTAAGAGCCCCCTCCCTAGTTAATCATCTATGTTTCTTTTGGATATATAAATACTTTTGAAATATATAAGCTGTTCTGAAAACCATAGTATAGTGTAAAAACATGAAATAAACAATACTACTAATAGAGAGGCTGAGATAGGAGAAGCAAGATTTCAAGACCGTTATGTTGTACACAACAAGACACTGTCACAAACATACAAGCTGACAGTGAATATAGATTGTACAATGTTGGACCTATTTCTCCAGTTACCATCTTAGAGAGACCATTGGATGACAATCAACAAATTTCCAATTCCTCATATTATTGGATTTCAATCGATTAGGATATGTTGGTCATATTAATTTTCAAATTAATATATTAATAAAAAGCAATTGTCACTTCCTATTGTTTTTGTTGTAAGAGGTGGAATTAGGTTTGTATGGATTTGTTGAAAGATTACCTTCTTGCTTCTTCTAGGGTGTAGCTTTGCCCCTTATGTTGATGTTTTCCATCTATTATTCTTTGTAGGGCTGCATTTGTGGAAAGATATTGTGTAAATTTTGTTTTGTTATGGAATATCTTGTTTTCTCCATCTATGGTAATTGAGAGTTTTGCTGGGTATTAGTAGTTTGGGCTGGCATTTGTGTTCTTGTAGGGTCTGTATGACATCTGCCCAGGATCTTCTAGCTTTCATGGTCTCTGGTGAGAAATCTGCCGTAATTCTGATAGGCCTTCCTTTATATGTTACTTGCCTTTTTACCCTTACTGCTTTTAAAATTCTTTCTTTGTTTAGTGAATTTGGTGTTTTTATTATTATGTGACGGGAGGAATTTCTTTTCTGGTCCAGTCTATTTGGAGTTCTGTAGGATTCTTGTATGTTCATGGGTATCTCTCTTTTTAGATTAGGGAACTTTTCTTCTATAATTTTGTTGAAGATAATTACTGGCCCATTACTTTGGGAGTCTTCACTCTCTTCTATACTCTATTCTAGTTTTCGTCTTCTCAGTGCATCCTGGATTTCCTGGGTGTTCTTTGTTAGGAGCTTTTTGTTTTTTGCATTTTCTTTGACTGTTGTGTCAACATTTTCTAAGGTGTCTTCTGCCCCTGACATTCTCTCTTCTATCTCTTGCATTCTGTTGTTGATGCTTGCATCTTTGGCTCCTGATTTCTTTCCTAGGTTTTGTATCTCCAGGGTTGTCTCTCTTTCTGATTTCTTTATTGTTTCTATTTCCATTTTTAGATTCTGGATGGTTTTGCTCATTTCCTTCACTTGTTTGATTGTGTTTTTCTGTAGTTCTTTAAGGGATTTTTGTGTTTCCTCTTTAAGAACTTCTAGCTCTTTACCTATGTTCTCCTGTATTTCTTTGAGGGTGCTATTTATGTCTTTCTTAAGGTCCTGTGTCATCATCATGATAAGTGATTTTATATCTGAATCTTGCGTTTCTGGTGTGATGGTATGTCCAGGACTTCTTGTGGTGGGAGAATTGGGTTCTGATGATGGCACATGACCTTGGTTTGTGTTGTTTATTTTCTTATGCTTGCCCCCTGCCATCTGGTTAACTCTAATGCTACCTGCCCTTGCTAAATCTGACTGGAGCCTGTCCTTCCTGTGATCCTGGTTGTGTCAGAACTCCTCAGAGTCAATCTGTCTCTGTGATTCTGTGGTTCTGGGATCCTGGGATCCTGGGCTTGTTAAATCACCTGGGAGTGTGGCTTTATCTGTGTGTTGTGAGACTGGCTGCAGAGCTTGTGCCCAAGGTCTGCTAAGAACACTAACCCAGACAGACCAGAAGGAACCCAAGTCACTGGGCTGGTAGAGTTCCTGTGTGCCTGTTCCCGCTGGTCCCAGTTACTCCCAGTGTTGGGACAGATGTTGGTTCTTGCTCACTTCTGATCCTGGTGTGTCAGAGCGCCTGTGAGTGGAGCTTTCTCTGGGTGTTGTGGTACTGGCTGCACAGCTTGCGCCCAAGGTCTGCTCTGGAGCCCAGCCCAGACAGACCGGAAGAAACCCAGGTCCCTGGGCTGGCAGAGTTCCTGTGTGCCTAGTCCCGCTGGTCCCAGTTACTCCCACTTGTTGGTTCTAGATTGCTATTTTTTAAAGCATGGGTATTACTTCTTCAGCCCTAGTATCATTGGTCTTATTTGTGTCAAACAACTTCTCTGTTTTCGACTTTTCCTTTTTACTATTTGAATATTTATTCCTAAAGCACATACTGTCTTAAATGCTGTAGGCTTATGCTAAAGTTTAGAACTAGGCTGTGTTTAATTCTCCACATTTTGTCACCTCTTAAGTTTTAACATTTTATTAGATGTTCTATCCTTTATCTCAAGTTTTTTGTGTAACTTAAATGGATGCTAATCAATAAACAAAAAAGGAAATGAAAGGCTTGATTGGGATTGTAATGATGAATTAGGATTTAATAAATTATGAAAGAATAAAGTGGGAATGACTGTGATTTTGAAAATTTTGTGCATTCATTGGAACATGGGATAATTTTTCACTTATATAGTTAATTCATCTGTCAGACATTTATATATTTCCCCTTGTAAATACAGTGTACATTTTATAAGATTTTTCCAAAGAATTTTTAAAATGTATTTTATTTATGTGTTTGTGAATATATGCATTAAAAATTAGGTGTAATCTTTTGAGCTTCTACATAAAACTTTACTTCTTTTTTCCCATTTCAGCAGACTTTGACTTCTTCTTTTATTGAATTAGTTAAGAATATTTAGGGCAGGAAGCAGTGAGAGAGATATTTTTATCTTTTTCTTCTTTTGGTCAAAAAGACATGCTTCTTAGCAAATGTGATGCTGGCTCTACATTGCTTGCAGTTATTCTCCATAGCATTGTAGGACTCCATTCTTGTTTTCTTTTCTTTTCATTATTATGCACATAGACTTTTTTGCAAGTGAGTTTTCCACATTTATTGACATAATCATGTGGGGTTTTTTTTCTTTGTAATTTTCTGACATGCTGAGTTGAATGATTTTCAAACACTGGACCAAACTGTCATGCATGAACTAGTTCTATTTTGGCTTTGTAATATAATTTTCCTGAATTGTTGGATGTGTTTTTAATAACATTTATTTGAGGGTAGCAATCTGAAGCTATTTTTGCAGAATCTTTTATAACCTTTTGGACTAGAACTATGATTGTTTCATGGAAAGGCTTTTACTTGTCAACATTTTGGCTCTTGGATGAGCAAAATCCCCAGTATATAGCACCAAAGGAAACTCACAAAACAACAGGTTTCCACATACCATTAGAAAATATGCTTAATATTAGTTGTCTTTCCCACTATTATTTTCCATCTCTCTTCCCACTGATCTAACTTTCGACTTTATTCTCTTTTCCTTTCATATCACCTATGTTCCATTACTTCATTCCTTAATATTTTTCTTCACTCTCTCCACATATGTACCCTTTCTAGCTTCCTGTATCCTATAACTACTTCAAATTGAATAAATCAATTGATGAAGGTCAAAACTAAGATGTATGCATGATTGAGAATGTGGGGTGTTTGTATTTCTACATTGGTTTTATCTCACTTGAAATGATGTTTCCTATCTCTATCACTCTCAATTCAGATTTAATCTTTTATATGAGCAAATAAAATTCCACTAAATACAGATACCCATCCCTTCAGAGCTCATGAAACTTTGTGGATGTGAGAACAGAAATACAGTAAGAGTCAGAAGTCATTGAAGACTGGACATGAAATAGACTGCTGCATATACAACCTAAAGCAGCTTAGGAAACCTGGGGAAGACAATACTCATGAGTAACTTTATAGGTGGAATATATTTAACCTTAAGAAATAAAGAAAGGACTCATAAAATTGGTAGAGGTGAAGATGGATCTGGTAGAAGTAATTTTGGAGTTTGTGGTTAATATAATCAAAATGTATTTAATATATATATATGAAAATCTCAAAGACTGTTTTTACAAAATGAAAAAATGGAAGAAAGATATTATTATATGTTGGTGATAAGGAGAAATGAATTAAGTAGATTAATATATAGATTAATATACAGGCTTGTACCTAGAAGTGTACTTCTAGGCTTAACTAAAGTACTACATAAGGTTTGCTGACTTGACTAATTTTTAGTTCATTTTAAACGATAAATGTGGCTAGGAAACTGACACTGTTATCAAGGAACATCTCAGCAGATTTAGTCATTACTTCAATAAAAATTTTAAGTAACTTGGATGATTATGTGTTTTTTTTTTCAAGACAAATTTAGAGTCAGAAATTCTCAACTACTTATAATTTTAGTGATGTGATGATAAGATAAAGATCTTCCTGTGGTTAAAATAACAAAATTGAAATGTATGTCATTTTTTCCAGAGATTTTTATGGTACTTAATATATCTCACAAATCTACAGAAGTTGTGCTACATATAAACAAATACTACATCTAAGAGTATATATTAATTTATAGATTACAATTTGATTGTGTTACTGTTTAGGGGAAAGGGTAAAGATTAAAAAATACTCTAACTATAACTTATAGGATAAAGGGAATAAATTTCACATGATTAGCTGTAAATTTATATTTGGAAGAGAAAGAACATGAGTGTTGTATGAAATAAAGGCATGTTTCCTTTCATATTTTTAGGACTATTATAACAGGTAGGGTATACTGTTTTAAAAATTTTGAAAACATTTCAAAATATAAAGAACAAAGATTGACATTCTTTTTCATAGATCAGTAAGTAGTGTTAACACAACTTGTGAGAAGGCAATTAATGAGATGAACAAACAGAAATGAAGTGAGTCAACAGGCTATGTTATACAGATATCTGATTGTTAGTGACATAGAACTGGTCACGTGAGTTTTATAATTTAGTTTTAGTCGTATGTGAAGTATAACATTTAAGTAATTATAAGAGATATTATGCCAGGCAGTGGTGGTGCACGCCTTTAATCCCAGCACTTAGGAGGCGGAGGCAGGCAGATTTCTGAGTTCGAGGCCAGTCTGGTCTACAGAGTGAGTTCCAGGACAGCCAAGGCTATACAGAGAAACCGTGTCTCAAAAAAACAAAACAAAACAAAACAAAACAAAAATAACAAAAAACAAAAAATGAAAAAATGAAAAAAAAAGAGAGAGATTACCAATATATATGCATGCATTTATCTACAGCTTGCATGCTTACACTGAGCTACTATGTAAAGGAAATGCACTGAATATAGATTTTGTATGATTCATAATGAAACAATGGCATACTATAAGCATGAATCCTTAATCTTTTAGCTCAGGAATAAATTTTAAAGTATCAGCTCAATTAGTGTCCTGCTGTTTAAAGTATTTAGTATGACACAGTAATAAAAATGCATGAATCAAATACCCTGTTTGCTCTATTAAAATCTAGAGTTTCTACCCAATGGATCTGTTGGTAGTGAGTGTCCCCATGTCATCTGTAGTCATGAACATGAAGTTGTAACCTGGAACCTGGGAAATGAGAAATATTTTCTACTCATTTAAGAAAATTCTGTATGTGATCTCACCAGCTTTTCCACTTCAAACTTCTATGTTTAGAATCTTCAACTTCATTTCCTTTCAAAGTGGTTTGATAATGTACATTTAATATTCAATTCAGTCAAAATTCAATTCAAATTGAAGCTTCAGTATTTGTCCTATTAATGGTTATGGACTCTATATTCATGTTAACATGTTATTTCAAAGCTGCCAATGTCCTAAGATTTTTAAAAAAATGTAATTTACACATTTGAATATTACATCTAATCATATTTGTAGATGTTCTTGAAATCTCAATCTAAATGAGCACAATCAAATAGTCAAACTATGTAAAGAGAAAAGCTACCTAGGGCCACGCACTGACAATGAAAGTAATGATCAGAGAAGATCTGTCTGGCAGGCAAACAAATGGCCATGTTTATTTAAAAAGAATTATAATTCTTAGAGAGATAGCTTATCTAAAATGAGTAGAATTTGACAGAGTATCACTTTCAGTCACCTTGTAATGAGCTGGAATTACATTGTGAATTTCTAAAGGAAAGAAGCTGAGTTTTAGAGAAGTCACATGGGAACCGAGAAACTTCCAGCAGAGAAAAGGGAAGAGTGGTATAATCCTGGACCTACTGACAACTATTTTTCTCAGCCTAGAAACATTGGAATGAGGAATAACAAGAGTTTTGAGTGCAGTTATGCTGGCAAATATCACAATTAGTTTTTCTCAGCATATCATGTACTTCTTTTTTTGATGAGTGGACAAGCATGGGTTACTTTTACCACAGTTTAGATGTACAAAGCTATATTTCTATTTTTATTTTCTGAACAAAAGGTGCATGTATAGTTATACATTCCTGAAATCATACTTAAAAAACCTGTAACTTAAAAGGTCAGAACAACTAGGACAAAAATGACATTAAGAAACTTAGGAGATGTAAATTAAGGGAAATTAAGATAAATGCATATAGAAATGTAAACATGTGGGAGAGAAGGTGGTGCTCACAGAAACATCATATACAATTTTAGGTTTGTGAAATTGACGTAGACTACACACACAATGCTGTCTATAAGGGTGACCTGTTAATTGCATCCCTGTCTCTAGGGCATAGTGCATGGTTATCTTTGAAACTGTGAAGCTGTGCCCTGTTAAAGGCATGATTTGTTATGGCTAAAATGGGACCTTAAAGGTTCTTTGCAGAACAATGAATTGATGCTTGATTCTTAGAGATGTGTTTGTAGAACAAGGTTGAACATTTAAGAGTGAGTAGACTTTAGGCCATTTGATATATGCTTAGACTCTTCTTTCTCTTACCAGTCATGAAGTTAGCAGCTCTGCTGTCTATTCAGCCAAGATATTTCTCATTCAAAGCAATAATCATTTAATCATGGATTTAAATCTCTAGAACTGTGCCCCACAGTGCATGTTTTCTGTAACAGAGATAACTGAGAAATTCGTTTAAGACATTGCCTTTTAGTATAGGTTGTGTTCTTGTTGAGAGTTCAATTGATGTGAAGCGATACCTGGAGCATGGCAACTCTTAGAAAGTGTCCTGGCTACTTTGTGGGTGTTGTCATCCCTGGGCTGGTCTTCCAGGGTTCTATAAGAAAGCAGGCTGAGTAAGCTATAAGGAAAAAGCCAGTAAGCAGTACCCATCTATAGACTTTGCATCAGGTCCTGCTTCTGAGTTCCTGTTCTGATTGGGGTACCTGTCCTGACTTCTGTTGATGAAGAACTGTGATGTGGAAACAATAGCTGAGTAAACCTTTTCTCACTAAGTTGTTTTGGTCATGGTGTTTATAATAGCAATAGCAACCCTAAATAAGCCAGAAAGCCATTAACTGGAGCTTGCTTACAATTTCAGTAGTTTCAGAAGTTTAGGCCCTTGTCATCATTTTGAGGAGCAAGGAGGCAACATAGGCAAACATAATGTTGGAGATATAGCTGAGAGGTCTACATATGGATCTGAAGGCAGCAGGATGTGAGAGATACTGGGCCTGTCTCAGATCATTGTAAACCTCTTTCAAGAAGCCTATAAACTACTAATTCTTCTCAAGCAGTGCTAATCCTTTATGAGTAGACCTTTAAATATATGAGTGTATAACAGGCATTCCTACATAAACCACTACAGTTACTTTCTCATTTTTATTTCAAAATAATTTTTATTTATATAATATATTCTTATCACAGTTTCCCAGACATCATCTCCTTCCAGATCACCTTAACCCACCTAACTACACAATTTTTCCCCTAAAAAATGTCAAAAAAAAAATCATAAAATACTGGTAAGGTTAAAAAATGCCTAAAGTTGTATGGCAAAAACATCACCAACAATACAATTCGTTCACATCCCTTAAGTATGATTTGTAAACACAGTGAGGATTCCTTTATGGTTTTTTTTTTTTTTTTTTTTTTTTTTTT